>NW_026267373.1:381071-386096 GCF_000697945.3 Frankliniella occidentalis | reverse complement strand
GCCGACGCCCGCCGCCCCGCCCCTACCGGCCCAGCCCTACCCCGACCCAACCCGGGCCTGGCTCGGGCGCTGCGCGGCTTGGCGCGGCACGCCACGGCAAGGCGAGGCGCGCTACGACACGCCACGCCGCGACTCGGCCCGCCCGGTGTTGCCAGACGTACGCGCCCACTGCGGAGCTACTACCGCCACCACCGCTACCGCCACCACCTATGAGATATCGTAAACTGGCGTAAAGTGGGAGCGAAGTAGTAGCATTGCTTGATTAGCGATGAGCAGAATGCACGCTGACTACTCAGGGAAGTCTCGTGAAAAACATGGGAGATGAATCTCAGATAGGGAGCAGAGTTGCGTGTCGCGAGCGAGCTCCCGCGTTGTCCCACCCATCCCGCCCGCCACTCCCATGAGCATGGCATGGCTTTGACAATCGCCTGGCTTAGATTTTAGGATGGTAGCAGTAGTATTTCTAGTGTCAGTGAAGCTTCACAGTATTTTGAGAGGCGGATGAGCCAGCGTACCCGATATTTTCATATTTTAGTCGACTTTCTGCTAGGAGGGGTCCAGAGGCCGGAGACTTGTGTGAGCGCATGCACTTGAAGGTGTTTCAAGCGAATACTTCTTTCTCGCACTGCTTCAAACAGGTTCTGTGACGGTGTGGATTTAGTTAGATCTGGCAACGCGGGTCACGTCACACCTGGTCACGGCAGGGCGGGGCACGGTGTCGTCGCGTGACGCGAACCTCGCCACGCCCTCCTCGTGCAACGCGGCAAAAAATTTGGCTGCTCTACTAATCGAGGCTGCTGAATCTTGAAAACGAAACAAAACACATGACTGCAACCGCAACATCACGGCGGCGGGCTTGCCTACGGCGGGCGGGCGCTGCGCGACGTGGCGTGCAAGCCGTGGTCCGCCGTGCAGGGCGCGTGCCGTGCCGTGGCGAGCCGTGGCCTGGCCTGCCTCCTGTGCCCCGCCTGGCCCCGCCCATAGCCGCTAAGGCCGCGCCGTGTCGAGCCGCGCTGCCCTGCCGCAGGCTGCCCGGCCGCGCCCCGGCCGCGCCGTGCCGAGCCGAGCCGTGCCCTGCCATGGTTAGGGACAGACATGGGCCCCTGGCAGGGCTTGAGCTTGGGCCTTAGCTGCCCCTCCGCCTCCCTGTCCCTGCCCCGGGCGGCCGCCCGGCTCGCCGCCGGCCGGGTCGATCGCCGTGCCGAGGTGGGCCCGCCACGGCCCGCCATGGGCCGCCGTGGGCCGCCATGGCCCCGGGCCGGGTGCTCATCGCCCCAGACTCGCCCGCCATGCCGTGCTTCGGCGGGGACCTGGCCGCGGCCGCCGCGGGGGTCATGTCATGCGCCAGGTGAGGTGGCGGCAGGGAGTCGGCTCCGCCGGTCGCTGTTATGTCACTGTTTGCCTCTGCGTGACGCGACCTCCGTGAGCTTCGCGGGGACAAGGTGAAGAAGAGCTTCGGATTCAGGAAGGAGGCCGTGTTTGGACACCTGCTCTGCCCCAGGATGTCGTCAGTCGCACTAGTGGCAGACCGAAGCAGCGCCTCCCTCCGCCGGGGACACGTGCCCACCCCCACCCCCCCAGCCACACGTGTTCAAGGCATGTCGCGAGCTGAGCAGAGTTTGCGTGCGCTTCCGGGCCAAATCCGGAAGCGGGCGCTTTAGGCTCGGCGTTGGGCTTGGGCACGAGGCACATGTTTCTGCAAAGGCCTGTGATGATCCTCTAGGGAGAAATAAGCTCGGGCGCCATGAGAGGAAAGGGCACAGGGTCAGTGCCGGGATGGCGTCCTCCCCTCACCCTCCCCTTCCTGCGCCCCAAGTGCAGTCTGATGGTCGCTGTCGCTGCGCGCGACCCCGCGACACTGCATGCCTGCGCCTGGTCGCGGCTGCGGCGCCACCGACCTGGCCAGCTTGGACGTCAGCGGGAACCCGTTGCATGCGACCGACCATTCATAGCCATGCACTGACGTCGGGGGCGGGGAGGCCCGGCAGACTCGGCAGGCGGGGCCGCGGTCACGCTCCGCGGTCACGTTCCCATGCAGCAGTAAAAAGTGCATCCTCGACACGCAGGGTCCGTGATGACCACGGCCAGAGGGACGATGTCCGCCGTGTGAACTCATTTGGGAGTCGGGCGCGGGTTGCCGCACTATGCACGCAGTGCCGCGGCGTCCCGCCCCTCCCCTCACCGCGCCGGCGCGTCACGCCGGGCTTACCGCCAGCGGCCCGGCCGCGCTACTCCCCGTCCCCGCGGCTACTCCCCGCCCTGCGGCGCGTCCGCGGAGCGCTGCGGCCCTGCACGCTGGCGCCCCCTGTCTGCGGCGCGCGGCGGCCGGCGGAACTACCAACCTCCCGCCACCACCACCACCGGCCCCGCGCTGCGGCCCGCGATCGGGGCGCAAGTCGCAGAGGGGTGGTCGCGCCCCGCGGGGGCGGCGGCGTCTCGTCTAGACTGCAATCCGACCGTACAGAGTAGAGCACGAGCTTAAGGGCTTAAGCACAGCCCGTGCCGCTGAACATCGCACACTCGTTTAAGGCCACTGGAAGTACGCCGAGAATAAAGCTCTTTAGAGGGGCGAGTGCTAGAGGCAGGCTGCGACGGGCTGCTCGCAGGCACAGCTGCGAGCAGATGTGGGGGCGAGGCGGGCTCTGTATCCGGGACCGTGCCGGGACGCGAGTTCTCACATCGGCGCTCAAGCGCATCGCCAGACAGCCCCCGCAGCCGCCCTCTCCCTCCAGCCCCTCTGGGGCCCCTTAGGCCCATGACTACACAGTGCACAGCTGCCCAGCAGCACAGATGCGGTGCCCTGCGGTGTCGAGCCGCGCAGCCCAGCACCTGGCCTCCCGCTGGAGGGGGCGGGGCGGGGTGGACGGGGGGCGAGCGGGGCTCCGAGTAGAACAGCTGCTGCCGGTCCAGCTGGGCCCGTGCCTGTCGGGGGCGGGCCGGCCCGGCCCAGGGGTGGCTGGCACTGTTGGCACATGACGGTGCGTCCCGTGCGAGCGTGCTATACTATACGACGCGCGTGCATTCGCCGAAAAAAGGTGGCGTTCCGGAAAGTCGTTTTACCTGCGTGTTGATAAAGCCACGTGCCTCTGGAATGGGCGTCGTGTAGACTTCCTCCAGAGCCCGTCCACAAGGCTGACCCCCCCACCCCCACCCCCGCCGGCTGATCGGGCAGGAATGCGATCGGGCCCCGTCGCATCGGCACGCGCCCGCTCTCGGTGCCTCATTGCTCGCGTGTTTGAGCGAGCTTTGCACTTGGCAACGGCGCCCGACCCGTCCGCCCTGTCGTCCTTTTCGCACTCCTCGTCCTGGTCCCGGGTCCACCCGCGGAGGTCGTCGTCCGCAGGGTGTTCAACCCTGGCGACGGTCCCGATCATAGCGACAGCCGACGCCAAACGGACCTCGCGGCTCCAGAAGGTGCCGGTTTCCGCTAGAGCCGCGCCATCCAGGACCAAGCGGGTCCTCCAGGATTAGGATCAGAGACTCGCTTAACTCCGGTGGTGAAAGTCATCAGCCAGCGACTGGTTGCATCTTCTCTTCTCTTCCCAACTGTTGAGTCTGCTTGAATGAAATAGCGGGCCGGCTCGCCCCTAAACTCTCTCACACTCACACATGGGGAGGAGGAGGGGTTGGAGGGGGAAAGGCCGGCGGCGCTGCGGCAGCAGCAGCGTCCGCCATACCCCCGCGGAACCAGCTGCAACTGCTGCAGCGCCAACGGCGGCGGCGGTTGCAACGGCCCGGCTGGGCCCGGCTCGGTGGCGGTTGGGAGCAAAAGCCGGCCGGCAGACCCCCTCTCCCTCCCCCTCCCCTCCCGCCGCGGAGTGGAGTGAGTGGAGAGGAGAGGAGGAGGAGTGGTGGAGTGGAGGTTTAGTCGGTTCGGTGCCGCCCTGGTGTGCGTCGCGTGGTGTGTCGTGGAGCGCCTAGCTCCCATCGGGATTGCGCGGAGCGGGGCCGGGCTGGGCTGGGCAGGGTGGGTCGTTAGCCAACATGCTGATTTTAGCGATACCCGTAACGTCGCGTTCCCCCCTCCCCATCTAGATCCGCGGATTGTCGCGAGTGTCTTGGCGCGCGTATCGCGAGCGAGCTCCTTCCCTGTTGCGCGCGGGCGCGTGTGTGTGTGATTGTGTACTTTCACCAGGTGTGCAGTTTGAGTGTAATCAAGATACCAGTGTACAGTAGTTTGTGCCAGTGATCTCCGGTGGTTGCCAACGTTTTCAGTGCGTAACTTAAATGCGTGTGTGATTCGGTGACCATGCAACGGACGCACGCCTCTTGAGGATTACTTGTTCCCACCCTTTCCTTTGGATTTACTCCCTCATCTATCACCTGTGGATTATATCATCTGAAGCCATGGATAAAATACGCGCCGGCCTCAGCAAACTCATGGTAAGTGCTGTCTACGCTGTCACTCAGCTCACCACCTGGCTGCTGGTGGGATCTACCCCTCCCCCCTTCCCGCCCCTCTCTCTGGACAGAGACTTAAGTCCTGATGGAACTCGCTGGTCAATCTGATGAAAGTTTGTGATCCCGACGAGGACGCGTCGGGCTGGATGGATCGGCCAGAACAGGATCAGGATCGCCCGGACAACGGACAACTTGTGCTGCCACCCCTTGGGGTCCCTCCGCCTCCCTCCGACCTTGGGGGCACCTTGGGGTGGGCTCTGCAGGGGCGGGCCGACGGTGTAGGTGGAGAAACGCACCATGGTCCCCCTCACCATCGACATGACGTTTGTCCCCAGGCGCACGGGAGGGGCGGGGGGATGACGGTTGCGGAGCCAGGACGTGCGGGTCGCTTCCTTCCTGTCCTGTCAGTGCCCCACATGGGCGGGGGAGGAAGGGGGCAACTCGAGGGAAGCGGGCGGGGGCTTTTGCTAAAAGTTGTTAAGTACGTGAAGCACATGACCTGGGAATGTTTTTTGCGGAGTGCAAACGGGGTGCTAGCTCAGCAGTCCGCCAGTCTGTTCGTCAGCAGCAGACGGCGCACCGCTGCTTGGGCATCGGACTTCGCCTCACCTGCCCCCCCCCTCT
>NW_026267373.1:366705-379031 GCF_000697945.3 Frankliniella occidentalis | reverse complement strand
GGGGGGGTCCCCAGCTGTGCGAAGGGCGAGGCGAGTGCTCTCGCGTCACTGAGACTCCTTGGGGAGGCGCCGTAAGGACTCAGAAATGCGCTCTACTGTACAGAACTCGTTCAAAAACTAAAGGACTTAAAACAAACAATAAAACTCGAGCCTCAACTCGTGAAAGGTTACACACCCTTAGGGCAATTTAGAAAGAAGGAAATTAAATCATACATAAACCCGCATGAAATGAGTTCTGTAAAGGAATGCAGAAATGTTTATGTCTTGAGCCTTAAGGCGGCTCATGCATGGGGGCCGAGCCCTTTAGCATACCAGAGAGGGCGGAACAAGAACGGGACATAAAGTAGCAGCATTTTACGGTAAAATTCGTGCGTGGGTGCGGCGGTGCTGGGTGCAGCAGGGACTGGGCTTATTAGGGAGCGTCAGGGCGGGGCAGGGCGGGGCGCGTGGGAGCATAAATGAGAGTGAAGCCTAGAATGAGTGAATGTGTGTGCGAGAGAGAGGAGCGGGCTTTAGGGCAGTCACTCCCACGGATAGAGCTCATTAGGCGAGCCGGCTCACACTGGGTCGTTATTGTTGGCTGACCTGGAACGGCTCTCCTGGAATCCAGGGAGAGAAAGAAGGGGTTAAGGGGAGGGGGGCGTTGATGGCATGTCAACACGTCGAATGGTGTTTTGACGAGTGGCTCTATTTATGGCCGACGTTCCAATCAGCGCACGAATCGAATCATAGCTTAAGTGCTTAAGTTATTCGGTTCAAATAGGGTTCTCTCTCGAGAGGACGAGAGGAGTGGATGATTACTTCTGCAATCGCGGAGCGGACATGGATTGAAAAGAAGCCAGGAAAGTTCAGTAGCACGGAACTGGCAGCCTTCTTGCCAAGAAAGTCGTGATGCCTCTCCACCGATCCGTTTTGAATGATATCGGCAAAACATCTTGAACGGGCCGATTTCGTGGAGTTGGCGCTGCTGCCTCCATCTCGACCGATCGGGTGAAGACTCGGGAGCGAGGGAAGGGGGGGGGGGAGCAAGGGCTTGAGAGGGTAGGGAGAAACTTGTGTCTCGCCGCTCAAACCGGTTGTTGTCTGTCGCTCCCGCGGCCAGGGTGGGGCGTACGTACCGCCTCGCTCGTGAGGCCATGCAATGCCTGAACCAGCACCGGCAGGCCCGGGCCGTGCCGAGCCGCGCCGCGCCCAGCACATGGCGGGGCCGGGCCGGCCGGGGACGGGATGCGTCGGAATGTCGTGCCGCTCTCTCCGTCGGCCCCCCTGCGGGCCCCTCTCTCCCGGCCGTCCCTCTCTCTCTCTCGATCCCTCACGGGCCGGCTCGCCCGCCTGCCTGCGGTGTGGTGTGGTGCGCCGTGGTGCGGCGTGCGGCCGAGTCCAGTCCGGTGCTATGCGCGGCTCGGCGCGGCTCGCCCATGAGATACGCCCCGTAGCGCGGTCCAGCGGTGCAGTGCAGTGCAGTGCAGTGGTTCAGTGATGTGGTGCTAGTGCTCGTGCCTGTTGGATTAACTACCGCCCCCATGGGCAACGCCGCCGCGCACGAGCCCCTGGGCAGGGCGTCCTCGGGGCTCACGGCCAGGGCCAGCCACCGCCGGTCCAAGCGGCGCCACGGCCACCCGCCGCCGCCCGGGCCGCCCGGGGGGCCGCCCTCCAGCGCCCCGGCAGCAGAGGTGAGCACCAGCGGGTCCAGCAGACCATGCGCGCTGGCGTCCTCGAGTCCAGCAGGGATGAGCCGCGCGACGACCAGAACGGGTTGGACAAGAGGCCTGGCGGCCGTGGGGCGCGGGGAGCTAAGCCCGGACAGGTAAAGTGGTCCGGAGACTGGGCGAGATTGCGGCCTCGGTTGGCATGGCGACAAGCGAGCGGGCGGGCGAGCGGGCGATCCGTCAGCGGCCGTGATCAGCCCGACTGTAGTGACGCTGGTGACGCCTGGTGAATCACCCCTTTCACTCCGCCCCCCGCCCCCCGCCTGCGTCACGGCCGCCCTTCCAGGAACTGCTCCAGCCAGCGGTGACTCCCATGCGGAGCCAGGCGGCGCCGGAGGCGCGTGCAGGGCCCTGCACTCGTACGGCGGGGCCTTGGCTGGCAGAGACTCCAGAAAGCACGCCGCAGCCAGCGTGCGCTTGGTCTCGTGCAGTTGTGACGGCCGTGCGACTGGACCGGGACCAACCAGGGGGCTTGGCAGTGACTCCATAGCAGGCTCCAGGCGGAGGCTTGCGCTGCTTGCGCGGGCGCCTGGACTCGTGCAGTTGTGACGGCCGTGTGACGGGCGCTCGCTGGCTGCGCTGCCGGTCGGCCTTCATATCCAGCTGCACAGACAGCCACAGCGAAAAACATTGGCAGAGCGGCCGGGGCAGGCCTTCCTGCGCACCACTGCAGCGTCTTGCCGCGGTCGAAGCCCAGGACGGCGAGGACGTCCACGACCTCGACGGAGACCCCGGCAGAGCGCACGGCCGTGGCGCTGCGGGCGGGCGGAGCAGGCCAGACGTAAATAAAAACACGCCCCTGCCGCATCTCCTCTGCCGACCAGCTGCTCAACACATGGCTCCCGCGGTGCATGTAAACCTCGGGCCGCTGGGGATATGAACGCGCGGACGCGGGGCGGACGGACCGACAGGCGGACGGACAGGCGGACGGACGGACGCACTTTAGAGAGTGATTTGTGGAGCGACTCGCCGAGGTAAATCTGGCGCCTGGACGGGATTTATCTCCCCGCATCCTCGGCGCCGCCTCTTCGATAAGGCCACTTGCTGCCCTGCTCCGCCTGCTCCGCCAGCGAGCCCTCCTGGCCTCCTCACTCTGCGGCCTCGGCCCCCGGCGGGGTGGGCCGCGCGCTGCATCCCCGTGCGCGAGGGCGGCCTACCCCGCAGGCTGACAGGCTGGAGAGAGCCGCTTCTGAGGCGCGCGCTCGGCAGGCCGTCTCGCTACTGCTGCTGCTGCTGCGGCCGCGCGCTGCGCTCGCTGGAATGTGCAAGGACGGTGTCTGCCGTGTGGGCTCTCGCCAGGCTCTCGCACGTGTGCACTAGGCGTCGCACACTCACACAGGGGATCCTGCCCTGCTTACAACAAGAAGAACAGTTCGGAGATCGCGCCGGGCCGCGCCACGCTCCGCCGCCGTGTCCTCGTAGGGCTTCTGGTGTGCTGTCGGAGCGACGATCCTCTCTCTCTCACTCTCCCTCCCTCCTGCCCGGGTTAAGTTACTCCTCCCGGCCCTCGTGCAAATCAATACCAGTCAGGTTACCCCGGTATCACCTTTCTATCCCCTTTTCGAGCCGGGGCTGGCTCGTGGGCCCCCAGGGTGCCCTGCCGCCCACCTCGCTGCCCCATCGTATCTCTGCGGGCGAAAGTGTCGCCACGCGGAGCGGTGCCCTACAGCCCAGGCGCAGCCGCCACGCTCCGCTACGGCCCGACGTAACCATGGCGACCGGGCCCGCTCTGCTGTCACCGGGGTGACCTTGCTCTTCTCCACGGCGCGACACGCCGCCATGCCGCCTACCGGAATCCGATGGGCTGCTGGTTTCCGATATTGTAGCGCAGCTTCCTCTCCTCGTTTCGTTCATTTCCCCTCAAATGCTTTATCCGCCGCCGTCCGTGCGCCGGTTTGCCCCCCAAGTTCCCCATGAAGACAATGTCGTCCATTTACTCCTCGCTGCTCCGGCTCCCCCTCCGCGTCGTGTGTCGCCAGCGGTGTACTTTCCGTCGAGTGATAGCGACGTGTCTCTCCCCGACCGGTCGGGGCTGTCCTCCTTGTCCTGTCCCTTGGCCCGATACAGTAGCCGCTCGATAAGTGTCCGCTCGATAACTGACCGTTTTAGGTCCGGGCCCTCGGCTCAAAAATGGTAAACGCTTACGCGCCACTCCCCTAAGCCGGTGTGATTGACAGGCCATCCAGTGCGTGGAGCCCTGGCTCGACCATTGCTGGACCCGAGGCTCGGCCGGGGCCTGGCCAGGCGGGCCGACCATGCCGACAAGCATCTGTCTTACCGGAGAAGCCTGCAGCAGCGCGCGGACACTTAGCGCGGTCACTTATCGAGCGGCGTCGCGACAGGTAGCGATCGGGCGGGTCACGAGCGACGCGCCGAACAATGAGATTCGCGGCCGGGCGAGGCTCCGAGACCGAGCTTTCCAACATCTGGCAAACGTTTTATGACGCTCGATAAGTGTCCGCCGCTGGTCCCGAGGTGCGGACACTTATCGAGCGGCTACTGTACAGTGGCAAAGCACTTTGTGGTGTCCGGACGGGCCAGTCGCGACCCGTCCGGGGCTGTCCCCGGCTCGCGCCGATAGAGAGGACGGGACGGGAGGAGGACAGCCCCGACAGGACAGCCCCGACCGGACGCGGCCCGCGGGCCACTGTAGCCGTTACGGGACTGTATTGCGATGGGAGTGACTCACGCCCCCGCCGGCAGTGTCGGCGCGCAGCGGCTCCGGGCGGGGCGGTGAGTCAGGTGCGCCGGGGGCGAGGTGAGCGGCGCGCACCTCCGCGTCATCGTCAATCGTCGCCGTCATCAACAACATATTTTAGGGTGACGCCGCGGGCTGGGCCCGCCGTGCCCGAGCGGCACCCCGGCGGGGTGCGCCAGAGAACATGCGGACTGACTGGACAGCCGCCAATTCCGTGCCATCCGCTGTCCGCGACAGGGCGGCCCGGTCTACCGGTAGAGTCCCATACACTGGTAATATCGGACCCTGTTCACCGGCAGCGGCTGCTTCTGTCCCCGAGTCGTTATCGGCCCGCCAGCGCCACATGCCGCCCCCGAGTCACGCCTTCCTTTGCGCTGCGGTTTAACACTTCCATGGCGCTGCATGCGGCGCGGTCGTCACGCCCGCGGCCGGGGCCGGGGCCGCCGGGGCACAGCCTCGACGTGAGGCCGCGAGCGGAATTCGACATCAAAGACGCGCTGGCCCATGCGCTCATGCACTTGCCCGTGCGGCGTGGTGTGGGAGGTTCGACACGCCCGCCCGCTCCGCCCGCTGGCCCAGATTCGCGCGGCGCGGCGAGGCACGCGCGGCGGCTTTGGCGGCGGCCGTGGAAGGTGGCGTGTTGTCACAGCGGACCGGAGGAGGCCGCCGCGATGTGATCCGTTCCGCGGCGCCACGTGACGGGCCGCGGCCGATGATGACGCGCTGCACTGCAGCTCCCCGCCCCGCCCCCTCGCCGGTCCGGCCCGCTCCGCCCCCGCTCCTCCCCGCTTCACCGAGGAAGCGCAGAACTTTGTTATCGTTGTTATCCCGGCAGCACCTGCCGCCACCACCACGGAAGGTTTTCCCGCCCGCCCGTGCAAAGCCCCGAGCACACCGCACGACGACGCATCGCCAATGAAATGACGGCACACTTTATTTTAGGTGAGGAGAGGCGAGGGCGAGAGAGGGAGAGGGGAGTGGAGGCACTCCGGCGGAGGTGTTTGCGCTCGCGAGAGCCGTGCTCTCCTACGAGCTCTGGACACGGGAGCGCGCCGGCCCGTGGCTCGACCAGGATTGATGGTGGCTGTCCCGCCGGGGCCCCCGCACCCCGCACCCCGCCCTTGTCTCCATTATGCTTCCGCACTCTGATTGAGCCGGCTCCGAGTGCGTCGCTGTGCCATGCCGCCGCGGCCGCGAGCGCGTGCCGCAATAACCACGCCGGTGCGGTAGAGGGATGGCGGCGGCGGCGGTGAGAGGCGCCAGGTGAGCGGGAGCGGCGCGCACACCAAAGGGCACGGCAGGCCCATAGCGAAGGCCGCGCCCGCCGCGCCACCGCGCCACCGCGCGCCCCCTTTCATTAGGGGGGATTTGCATCTCGAGCTCCCTTGCGAGGTTCCTTGTGACAGTTCTCACCACCTCCTGGCGGAGCGCAACCAGGACGACCTCGACCTCATCGTGCTGTGACCTCTGGCAGAAGAAAACACGAAACTGCCTCATTCGTTTCCTATACTTTTGAATTTTAAAACATAAATATATTGTACTGTCGCTAGTTTTCTTTTCTTCCTTGGCGCTGGTTGCGTCAAATGCTGTCCAAACATCATCGGCGGCTGGGCCGGGCCGGCCTTGGCTTTGGCCGCGGTGACCTCCACGATTGAAAGGTTCAGCCCGAACGGCCCGGCCGGGACGACCGCACGTTGGGCCACTAACAGAGCCATTGACATGTCGTGTCAAACCCGTGTCGACCAATTGTCACGTGACGCGTGCCTGTCAAAGCCCCTCCCCCGGGACCGCGAATACGGCACGTGTACTTTTATTGCAGACCGCAATCCCAGCCACCAATCGGCGGGCGGAATGCATGGCTATTCCTGCAACAGTAACAGTAATACGTATCCACGTCAGTGTTGACCCACTCTGCGAAATAAACGCTGCAAAAAAGGGACGAGTTGCGGTACCGCACCGCCCGCCCGCCGGCTTCAACCTTAATTCAACTTCAACTCCAAATAGGGTTTTAACGACTCGGCCAGTAGGAAAAAGTTTGAGTAGTTTGGAAGCTTTGGTTGGGGCTGCCACGTGTCGTGGCTGGGGCCCATGGCGGCCCTATGGCGTCTATTTCTGGTCCCCGGGGCGTCCCGCCGCTCGCGCGGGGAGCGCGGCGGGGGTCACGATGCGGGCGGGGATCCCTGGAGAGGGGAGGCGCCGGGGGCCCGGGAGCGCCGCGCCCGCGTCAGCGGCAGAGATGCGCGCCTCCTCCTGAACGCCCTGCCGTTGCCAGGTTACGTTGGAGTCGGGGGTGGGGGCGGCCGGACCGCAGCAGAACGCGGGGCTTCCCCGCCAGGACCCACAGCGGAGAGTGGTGTGCGTCCGAAATTAAATTGCCATACGGGCTGAATGGTCCCCTCTGGCCGCCTCCGCTCCGCTCCGTGTACACTCGGCCGCGGCCGTCGCCACGCGGTCGCTGCCGGACCTGCCTGCACGCCGGCGCGCGGCCAGCAGCCCAGCGCGGCCCTACGTACAGTACTCGCGACGTTCTAAAAGCGGGCCGTGGGAACGCCCAAATGAACCAGGCGGCGCGCCGGGCACGTCGAAGCCAAGTTTATTTGGGCGACTGAATCACCCCGCGGTTTAGCCAGGGGCGGCCGCGGGAGGCCCGGGCTGCGGGCTGCGGGCTGCGGGCGGGGCGCGGCTAGGGCTCTGAGACGAGCAGACGTCAAGCGCAGCTCACAACAAGCCGGACGGGTAAAAAAAGAAATATACACTCGGGTGTTCGAACCTTCCCCGTCGCTGTCGGCGCTCGTTGGCCGTCGTCGTCCTCCTGGACGGGTTGTATTCGGTCGCCGCCACGCGCCCGCCGCAGTCCTCCGTCGCCGCACGCTCAGGACGGATCGCCTGGCCAGCGGGAAGGACCCGTGGGCGCGCCTCCACAGCAGGATGGTGAGGCTCTTGTCCGCGCCGCGGTTCGTTCACCTGATTGCCCCTTACCCCACCCTGGCGAGCCGTCCTGGCGGGCCGTCCTGTCCCGCGGGCGCGCGTCCAAGCGCTCGTCCTTCACGCGGGGCTGGCGCGCGGCTGGCGCGGTGCTTGCCGCCGCAGTCTCCCCGCGGTGAGCCGGCCCGCCGACACGCTGCCCGCTCCGCACATGGCAGCCCATGGCGCCGCCCGGGCCGCGCGCGCCTCCCCGACAGCGACAGCGTCAGCGACAGCGACAGCGACAGGCTCTCTGAGGCACCGGCGCCGACGCCATGAGGTTCCACCCGCACCACGGTAGCGACGCGCACGGCCGCGGGCTGGGAATGCCCGTGCCGGAGCACCACGACGCGGCGTACGACGCCATGCCGGACATCCCCGAGGACCCCATGGCCCCCGTCAAAAAGGTGTGTAGAAGCGGGGCTAGGCTGAGCTGAGCCGCGCTCAGCCGGGCGGGGCTGCGCCGGGCGGGGCCACCGCAAGGGACTAGGAATAGCCGCGCATCGGGCCCACTGGGCCATGGCCTGGGCCCCTCCTCTCCGCGCACCCCGGCCCCCACGGGGATCATGATGGATGGTTGCATTGCTACCCCATTTTTCTCCCTCCCACCTCTTCCTGCCTCCTCCTCCTGTAAACACCGGTCCGCCCGTATTGCGTAAAAGTTGTCCGCCGTCGCAAATGCCCGCCAAATTCCTTTCAGCCGGCCGCGCGAATCCGTCGCCCGCGCGCCGGCTGCCGCGTCGTTCTATTCGGCTTGCACCGCCCGGCCTGTGCGAGAGAGACGGTCGGTAGTGTATCAATAATGCTGCTCTTTCCCCTCGGATTCCGCGGCGGTGTCGCTGCCGGCGAGAATACGAAATGAGCCTCATGATGGATGCGCAGCCCGCCGCCCGCTCTCCCATGGCGGCCCGTGTGGCGTGGCGTGGCGTGGCGTGGCGTGGCGTACCCGAACTACTCGCTAACTCGACGTGGCATGGCCGAGTCCCGGGTTTGTTCGCTCGGTGCACTGCTGAGAGACAGAGAGAGAGAGAGAGAGATGTCGGTTTCGATCACCACAGTGAAAGTTTTCCTCGACCCGGTCGCGCGCGCGGCGTCGTCGCTCGTGGCCGTGGCTCTTTGGGGCTCTCCATGGCGGGGCCCATAGTTCGGGCCAGACTATGACGCGAAGGCCTCTCTCGCTCGGCTATATTTATACTCGCGCCATATCCTGCGACGCGCTGTAATCTCGCTTCCTTCCCCTAATAAAGTGACGCGGCCAATCAGATTGCGCGGGGCGGGACGGGGGCGGGACAGTGCGCCAAGTGCTGCTCGGGGGTCCACACGGCGTGCCTGGCGTGACGTCACCACTCCGTGACAGGTGCCAGCTGACCTGCCGCGTCGCGCGCCCCGATGACGTCACTGGCGGCGAGCCTTTTGGCCACGCATTGATCCCCCCTTCTGACGCGCGCGTGCGTGTGTGATGCGACGACAACTTTAATATTTTCGTCGGCATTGCGCGCGCCTTTTCGCGACCGCGATTTCAAACACGCTTCGTTTGAACATAATAATAATACAAGAAGACAAACAGGGTATCAAACATGTTTGATAAATCCTTTTTTTAAGGACCAAGTAGAGATCAGGGGTCGGGGCGGGGGTTGCTATGGTAGTTAGGTGTGCGGTGTGTGTAAGTGTGTACAGCAGGAGTTTCGCGGGCAAACTTGGATGGCATCCCCGCTGGCGGTCAGGGAGGTGGGGGCGGTGGGGGTGGCGGCGTGGGTTGCCGTGTTTTGTAACGACGCGAGGAAGAGGACAGGTCGGAGTGGCAGGGGGCGGCGCGGCGCTGGGGTGAGCCTGATTAAGCCGGCCTGTCCACCGGGCTGTCCGTGATCCGGTGGGCGCCGTGATCTGATTACGACGACGCCGAGCGAAGGGGGCGTGGGAGTGAAGGGCGGCTGGGGTGGGGGAGGGGGCACTGGCGGACGTCATCCTCCTCATTAGTTGGCTGTCCCTCATGCAAATGCCGACGCGGCTCCCAAAATATAATAATAATAAGGTGCGCGTCAACGCCAAGGTGACAGGACAGAGCCGCGCACACCTCGTCACCCGACCTGCTTCTAACTGTGCCTTAATCAGGGCCTTAACCAGTTAAGCAGGCCTTCACCGGCCGCTCCCTCTGGCCGGGGCAGGCGCACGGCGCTGCCCGGCCCCGGCTGGCGCTGCGGGTGCGGGAGGGGAGGTTCTCACGCTTGATCATGATGGCGCGCTGGTGCACACTGTCCTGCTGCTCCGCGCACTCGAGCGGCTCAAAAGCAGTCCAGATGACGCCACTCCACCGCGGTGCTGGTGTGGCGTCCACCGCTCACCCCCTCTCCTCTCCCCTCCCTCCCGGTCGACACGGTGCAGCACACATTCACACACCTTTGCGGCGAGAAAGAGATTCGGCAGCCGAAGCAGACTCCTTGGGGGGAAGTAATATAAAAATGAAATGAAAAGGAGGGGGATTCGCCGAAAGGGGGAGGAAAGGGGAGGGGAGGAGAGGGGAGGGGCGGCAACCATACGATGTCGACATCACCTGGTCCACGCAGTCACATCCTGGCACCGCCCGCCGACACGTCTTTCTCCTTCCGAAATTGTTCTTATCGACAAAGTTTTCTACTTCTTCTCCCTCTCCTTTACGGCGTGTGCTTCGCGGGTGCAGCCTGCTCCGTGTGGGCCGCTTGCTTTGCGGCTCGCGGCTCGCGGCTCTGCTGCTACCGATGCCACGTCGTGGGAGTTGGGTTATTATTGGACTGATTCGCACGATCATCATCCCCATGATCGCTCATCGTGGCGGTGCCGGCCGTCATTTAGGTGGTCAGTGGAGGCCAATCCCAACCCTATCCCTCACTCACGCTCCCCCCTCCCCCGCGCGTTTTGACCGTTACAAGTGCCAGCGCGCCGGTACCAGCCCCGCCGCACTCCCCCCGCCCCGCACGCCGGCGGGAGACAAGCCGCGTCGTCAGGATACGTGCGCGGGTTCGGCCCGGCCCTGCTCGAAAGCTTTCTGTCCGTTCCATGAGTGGGAACTTGTTAGAACTCCTCGAGGCAGCCAGCGCCAGCGGCCAGTTTGTTTGGTCGATTCGTTCATTTCATTTTCCTTTTCCTCTCGCGCCGATGGTTTCTGACTGCCGTGAGGCACGCTACGTGCGGGGCGCGGAGGGCCTTAGGTAAAGCTCAGTAGCCTCGCAGCGTCCGACTGTGTGCGCCCAGCGTGTAAACGCACCGTGTAAACGCAGCACGCACAGCCGCCGTCGTCGGTCCCGGGACGTAACAACAACGGGGCTCTTGTACACCTATTTCCTCTCGTCAACAAATCGACACTCACACACGGACATCCTCACTGCTCACGCACGTACACGCGGGGAGGTGTGGTCGCTAGCGGTGGTAGGGGGAGGAGGGGGGGGGGTGTATGCGGCCGCGCAGCGCTCCGCCACGCCGCCGCGCCTTGCCGCGCATGTGACTAATACCGTGGGAACGGTGTAACGGACGAGGGGAGGGGAGCGGAGCGGCGGCTGGAAGTACACACAGTATAGCAGGAGGTGGTGGAGGGGTGGTATGGGATGTATCGGCAGCACCATCACTTGCAAGGGTTTTGCTTCAAGGCCTTCCCTCCACCTCCCTCTACAGACCGGCGCCGCCGCCACCACCACCCTCGCCTCCGCCTCCGTCTCCCGGCGTGGCGTGGCGTGGAGCGATCGCATGACTTCCATGATGATGTAGTACGTGGCGGGCCGGCGGCGGGGCCCATGGGAGGAGGCGTGCCATGAGGCGTGCCGCACGCCGCGACCCATTGTTGGCGCGCGCGCGTTGCCATGGGGACCAGCGCGGGGACCGCGCGAGGACGTAATGGCGGCCGTCTGTTTCCCTATAAGTGGCCTCGGCAGCGGTAATTGGCGCCAGGGTCGTCCCCACCCCCTTCGCTCTCCTCCCGCCGTCGCCTCCGGTGGGACCGTCTCTTTGAACAGAACGGTTCGGTTTAGCCGTCCTCTTGTTGTTTCTCTTTGCTCACCCCTTTCTCTCTCTCTCGTGTTTCAGGTGAGCACTCGACCTCCTCCTCCTCGTCCTCCGGGCTGCAGCAGGAGGACGCTGCGGGTCCCCGTCGAGGCCGCCGTCGAGCGGGTCCTGGAGCCTCCGCCACCCGACGGCCGCGCGTGATGGATAACGCCGTCAAGTCGAGGCTTCTAATTGACGGTGCGGGCTTGCTCCTTAATTGAACCGGCGGCGGGGTCGGTCCAGTCCGGTCGGCCCGTCCAGCGCAGCGGGCTGCGGGCGTCATCCGGGGGCGGTGGTCCGGGCGGCAGGCAGGCCAGCGCGGGGGTTGGTCGCTTCCCGCCGCTCCTACCTCTCACTGACTGACGCATGACGTTTTGATCGGCGCTGTTGAAGCGGCGGCTCGCGGGTGTCGGCCAGGGTGGGTCTGGGCCCGGGCCGCTGGCGGGTGTCGGATGTCCGGCGCGCCGGCCGGGTCCGTTTCCCGTCTCCTCCGCCCCCCCCCCCGGAGCCCCCGCACTGCCCGAGCACGCGCCGCGGGAATGGGCCCTCCCCCGGGGCGGCCCCAGGGCGAGCTCCAGGGCCGCGGGGACGCCACTCGGTCCCAATTCAATGCGGCGATGGCCCGTCCCACTCCCATTCATCGAGGACGACCCGAACGACCCCAGCATGCCAACGAAGGGCTCATCTCTAGGGGGTGGGCGACGGCCTGCGCGGCCCCCCGGGGCCCCGGGCTTCTGTAAAACGGTCCACGCCTCTGGCTTTATTCAGGCAGGGGGATGGGGGTGGGCTCCCAGCATGGTAGGAGGAAATGTGGACGAATGAGATGGAAGCGGTCGGGGCCGCGGGAGGGATCTTCCTGATCCACCGGGTGGGCAAGGTCAGAGGGCACGCGAAGCCGGTGCTGAAAGCCCTGGGGCCTACCCCCGCCCACCCTTCGCCCGACC
>NW_026267373.1:364661-366655 GCF_000697945.3 Frankliniella occidentalis | reverse complement strand
CCCCCTCCCGGCCCGCCCCCCTACCTAATGCGACGTTGCCAGCTTCTGTTCTATTATGTTATGACACGGAGGGATCCGCCTGGGCTGGGTTTGGTGGCCCTCTCTCTAGTCTAGTCCCCCACACGTGCTCAACGGGCAGAGGGCCGGGCTGGGTAGCGGGATCGCGGCCCCCTCCTCCCCCGTCCTGTCGCATCCTCGCGGGGCTCGCGAGCAAACACTCACGCACGCCACACACGGAAGAACTCGGCGTCGACGAGGAGGCGATGTCGTCACGAGAGAGGGGCGCGGCCACCCGCCAGTGTTGTTGGTTTTTTTGAGGGGGACACAGAAAATGAGGCGGA
The DNA here is from genome assembly GCF_000697945.3 of Frankliniella occidentalis. Classification (NCBI taxonomy): domain Eukaryota; kingdom Metazoa; phylum Arthropoda; class Insecta; order Thysanoptera; family Thripidae; genus Frankliniella; species Frankliniella occidentalis. The sequence continues at coordinate 366,314 of NW_026267373.1, read as the reverse complement.
ATCGTTGGCTTTCGACCCGAGATAAGTCGGCCGTCGTCCGGACGGGTTCTCTTCTCGTGATTCGTCGATGTTTTCAACGCCGCCGCGCTGCCTACCGTCACGGGGGGCCTCGGGGGACTTGTTTTCGCACCTCCGTCGATGCCAAACCCTGCCTCCCCCTCATGCACGCCCGGTGGGCTGCCCAAGGGGGCTGCCCCGACAGCGCATGGCCCCGCGGCCCATGGCGCGCCCAATGGCATTTCATCCCATCCGGGGTCGTGACAGATAAGAGACGGCATCTGTGAATACCACACAATGTGGCTGGCCGCAGTCCAGCCCGCCCAGAGGAGGAGGGAGGGGGATTGAGAAAGAAGCAAGATTGAGGAAGAGTGGGAGAGTTGGCCCTTCCTATGCTGCTGCAATGCACTCTTCCTTCGAGATTTGAGCCATGTGAACGCCTCCCTTCCCCGTGGCGCCCGTGCATCGCTGCCCGACTCTTTTCGAGTCCCGCCAGAGTCCCGCTCTATTCTATGCCCCCCCCCCCCCCCGGACCGTGAACTCGGCGAGAACACAATCTCTCAACGCATTTCTCTCCTGTTCCGCACCGCCTCCCACAACAGCTGTCATCCGTGTCAACGTCACCGCGGTGCTCCACTCCCGTTCGGTGTCGACTCATCATCACTCACCGAGCGATACCGTTCGTGAACCACGTCATCCACATCATCGTTCGTTATTATCATCTTTTTTGCTCGCGCTTTGCTCGTCCCCTCCCCGTTCTCCCCTAACTGACAGTCACAGTGTTTCCGGGCGCTTCCGGAAGCTTGGCGCCGCCGCTCTGGTTCCGGCCGGTCAGCCGCTGGTGTCCAAAACACACACACACACACGCACAAACACACACACTGAATGAAGTGGAGGCGCAGCGCCCAGCGCGGCCGTTGCCCGCCGTCCACTCGCTGGTGCGGCTGTGCTCCGCGGTGGCACGGTGTGCGGGGGGCCCTTCCCCGCGGGGAGGGGGGGGGGGAGGGCCTTGAACCTGTAGTACCACGCCCCCCTCTCCCCTGGCGGCTCTGTCACGAGCGCATGGCGATGACAGCGACAGCTCAGCTATGAGCTGGGGCGGCGATGTGATGTGATGGGACCGGGGTGCCGTTCAATTCACTGATATACAGTACAGTTTCATCGAAGGGCTCTTCACACAACTCACCGGCGAGCTGTGGCACTGCGGCCCGCGAGACAATGGACAGGCGCACCGCCCCGCCCCGCCGCGCCCCGCCCCGCCACCAAGCCCAGCACCACGACATGTCAATGGAGTAAACTTGACAAGACGCCACACGCGACTGACTGCTCTGGCATGGCCGCAAATAGAAACGGAATCCAGAGACGCGCGAGCCGCGGAGGAGCAGGAAGACTTTTGGCAGAGCTTTTGGCGACGACAAACCTCCGAAATTTCACTTTGAGGGTGGGAAAATGGCAGGAGTTCTTTCCGCCTGCTTTTATTTTATTATTTCCTCTCGTCGCCCTGCTCACGGCGTGCCGCTATGTACTATTATTCTTTTTATCCTCCCACGAGTGTTTTCGATCCCAATTATTTTCTCCTGGCGAACAGGGATATCTTGTTCGTGTTCGCGCCCTGCGCGCTGGCGCTCGAGGGGGGCGTGGCGGGGAATGGTGGGG
>NW_026267373.1:358647-360887 GCF_000697945.3 Frankliniella occidentalis | reverse complement strand
GGGGGGGGCGTTGCGATAAAGGCAGTGTTCCGCAGACACAGCGGAGCTTGTCTGATCCGTGGCTGATACGCCCTGTCCGGTCCGGCGCGATAGTAGAGGAGCAGTGCTCGTGGCGGGCCGCGCCCGGAGCCACCGGAGCCGGGGGATGGACTTGGCGCTGGACGCGGGAGTCAGAGCCAGAGGCGACCGCTTGCGAAGGACACGTGGTGTCGTTGTCGAGCGCCTCTGGAGTTCGCCGTCTGCGCACGACCTGGGTTAATCAGCAGTTTCCTGCTTGTTTTCAACGAGGAGGTCCTGGACGTGTCCGTCAGGTTGACCCGCCCGTCCCTGGTGACCCGCCCCTCATGCGGGTGGCGTGGCGTGGCGTGGCGCGGCCCAGACCGCGGTCCAATTGTCGCTAATTGGTCCCCCCTCCATTCGGTGCCGCACGGCTGTCACGGATACGAATCGATACAGGCGGGCCTCTCTTCCATTTCGTTTGTTTGGAGGCGCAAACAGCGAGGAGAGGGAGGGAGAGAGAGAGAGAGAGAGAGAGAGAGAAAGTTAGGGGTTGATGAGTCCAAGTGGGGCCCTATGGGCTACGGCCCCGTGGCGTGGCTTGGTGTGGGGGCGTCGCACCCGTGCCTCGGAAAGCTGCGCACTCGCACGCCCTTCTTGTCGAGGCCGGTGGCTGAGGTTCGCCACATCACATCGGCGCCTGTGCGGGGCGTTGCGGAGCGTTGCGGAGCGGCGCGCCCGCCTCCACTCTGGCGCCGTATCGATTCAGTTTGAGGGGCCCCCGCCCGCCCGCGCCCGCTCGGCCCTCGGCTCGCGGCCAGGCCCGCGCCCCGGCCCCTGGAGCCCCCTTTGGTGTCGGCGGCCCGCGCCAGCGGCGAGGGGATGTGGCGGGGCGGGGCGGGGCGCGGATATTGGAGGAAGAGTGGCACCTCCAGGGGAGGAGGCCGGCGTTCCTGAAGTGGCGCCTCGGGGTGTGGCGGGGCGTGGCCGGGCGTTGCGGGGCCGGAACATCTTGGCACTGCGCCCTCTATCGCGCGGGGCACTTCCCTCGGTCGCCGCGAACAAAGACAGCAGCCGGTCCGCCCCGCACCTTTGTTCGTGCAACTCTCGAGTGGTCTTGGGCGATCTGGCCCCTGACCTATACCCATCGCCACCCTCCCCGCCCAGAGGGACGCTCGTGCAAGAGTTGGGGAAATGAAATGAAAAGCCTCATTGGCGGGCGGGGGAGGCGGAGTGGCAGCAGGAGGGCTGGCTGAGCCCCACAGTACTACGCCAGGGCAGCCAGGAGCTGGGATCCCGTAGGGAGCAACGGGAGAGGGATTGCCATCATCCCCGACAGTGGTTGATGCCCTGTCTGCACACCGCAGCCTCGGCTCTCTACAGCCCTCCCCGCCCCGCCCCGCCCCGCCCAATCGACCCGCTCGCTGCACGTGCGACCGGCGCCCTCCACGGGCGGCGCTGCACGCCGTGCCGCGGGGGCGGTCGGGTCGGGGGCGGTCCAACAGCCCTAGCGCGCCGCATCCCCCGGCGGGACGGGCCCTCGCTACGGGGTGCCGCCTCAGGCCAGCCTGTCGATAAGCCAAAGCCGCGCCACCTTCGCCATGGCGCCATGGCGGCGTGTCCCTGTGGCCGGGCGGCTGTGCCGTGCACTGCACCGTGCATCTGTCGACCTGCCACCGTACCGTGTGTAATCTCTTTAGCGGCCGCCTGATCGCAGCCCTGACCTTTGTCCGCCACCGTCCGCCCTCCCTTGCCGCTACCCCTGCTGCTGTGCCCCTCCGAGAGAGGTCTGCCGTGTGCGATGTGGGCGGAAACTCGTCGCCGCTAACTCGCCCATTTCCTCCGCCCCTCCCCCATCCCGTTTTTTTGTCCGCGAGTTCTTTAATGTCACGCTCGCAGCGACCAGGACCAGACCACCAGACCCCGCCGAACGCAATCGGTTATTTTCGTCTCGGCGCAGCCGCGCGTGTACGTCGGAAAAAGCAAGCAATCTCTATGTGCTTGCTGGGGCTGGGGTTTTGGCGCGGCGAAGTTGCGTTGGATGGGAGAGAAATACCCGAGCCGGTGTATCCATTAAACATTGCCAATTCAGGCGCGTCGAGCCGAGTTTGGGGCGGCCGGGGCGGAGCGGGTAGAGCGAGGAGAGGGAAGGGAGGGAGTTTGTTTCCGGGCCGTAAACCCACAATGAGAAAAGAGAGAGGAGAGAGTGGGAGATGGGCGAGAGGGTGAGCGAGAGGGGGGGG
>NW_026267373.1:356637-358137 GCF_000697945.3 Frankliniella occidentalis | reverse complement strand
TGCGGCTCCATCAGGACGACGCGACAGATGACATCAAAAGAGAAAGAGGAACCGGAGGCCGAGCGCTCCGGGACCAGACCAGCCAGGAGGCAGCCTGCTGCCTGGACCAGGCGTTCTGGCCTCTTTCAAACCCCCGCCCCCTACAGCCGCCGTGTTGCCGCCGCTGCTGCTGCTGCTGCTGCTGCTGCTGCGCGTGGACAGCTGCCTGCCTGCCGCCGGCCGCACTGACGACCACTGACGGCCGGACGAGCAGACTGCGTTGTTGTGCGTAGTGATGCGCGCTCCGGGGAAAAAACAAACTTGCCAACAAAATCGACGACAACGACAACCACCACCACCACAACAATCTCCTCGCGACTCGGTGGTGCAGTGGACGCGCGGCGACTTGGCGGTAAATATGTGTGCTTCTGCCATGTCATCGCGTCACGGCCGCCTGTCGCCTGCAGCCGCGTCGCCCCACTTTGATTACTCAGCAGCGCCGTTCAACGCTCTCGCATTCTCTCGATTCTCTTTCTCTCCCCCTCCTTTTATTATTATTATTCCCATCAAACCCCGACCAGTCTTATTTGGCTCGGAAATTCGCTTTCCGTCGTGGATTATTTGCCTAGCCCACCCACGCTCATCCGGCCGGAGGGAGCCGCGCGGCGCAGACGGAAATGAATGAGTGTTTTACGATTTAAATCGCACTCCTCACCTTTGCGTGGCCATCATGTGCCCACAGCGGCGCGGGGGAGCGCGTGCGGGCGCTGCGTGGGCGGTCCCGGACGGGCAGCGAGATGAGGAGGATGGCGGGGAGGACGAACGTGGTCGCCATGTTACGTATGGCACGCGCGTGTCGACATCTGCATATGCAGAGTGGATGGAGGGACTTGCCTGTCGAAGTAGGTTTCGGCGCAGATACAGGGGGAGGGGCTTGTAAGTCCTGCGACGCCTCGCCACCCTGCACACCGCCACTACCCGCCCCGGGGGCCGTAATGGAGTCAAACAAACCAGGTTTGGAGGCGGCGGGGGAGGGTGGGCATGGTAGGGGTAGGTGAGCAAACAGTAGTCGCCCTCGCGGGGGAGGCAGCAGGCGCCGGGGGCAGGAGAGGGCAGGGCGTTTGCCCGGAGCCCCCTCCCCTCCCCCGCCGCCCCCTCGGCCTCAGGGCCCTTGCCTCGCTGGGGGGAAAAAGGGAATATTTGAAAGGACGGGACAGCCGTGGCGGGGCGCGTGGCAGAAGGAGAAGAGTAATGTGGCGAGGCATTCTGCTCGCATTCTGCTGTGAGCCGGGCCCCGGGGGCCCCGGGCCCGCCGGGCTGGCGGGGAGTGACTCGACTCTCCTCGCCTTTCTCGTGCTGTTCTGCCTGCCGCCCGCAGTGATTGAACGTCGCGCGATGTGAATGCTGTCATTTCGCGTGGCTGCTCTTTGATATGCTTGTTCTCCTCCTCACTCGCTCCTCGCTCCTTCTGCGCGGGGGGCGCCGCCTCCGCCGTCTATTGCCAGGGCGACCGATGGGGGG
>NW_026267373.1:353286-356587 GCF_000697945.3 Frankliniella occidentalis | reverse complement strand
GGGGGGGAGCACGCACACGCGTGCGCTCGGCCCCCGCGCCCGTTGTTCGGGTTGCGTGATTTGCGATCGGCTCCGCTTCGCCCGCTGGACGCTACGCAACGCCTCCCCACGCACTCGAGGAGCCCGGCGTACTCGTCGTGCCCCGCGCGGCCGGCGCGGAGGGCACAGCCGGCGCAGCACGGCGCGTACCTGCAGCGCGGCGCCCCGCGCCCCGCGCCCCTCCCTCCGGTCCGACTCCTATCCGCGCTGCGGTGTGGCGGGGCGCAAGCGAAGCACAGCGAAGCCCTGGTGGGGGAGCGGCGCAGCGCGGCGCGGCGCGCGGAGTCCGGGGGGCGTGGAAAGGATAGGCAGGGGGCCCCGCACCACCCCGCCCCGCCGCGCGCCCCGGGCAGCCGGTCGGGTAGCGAGGCCCCAGCGCTGACTCAGTCGGCTGGTGGCTTGGCCGCGGCAAGCCTCGCTACGAGGGCAGGGCCCGTGCTGGAGCGGCCCGTATCGAGCCCGTGCCGTGTCGTGGAGTGTCGTGGCCCCCGCAGACTGGCGTGCGCGTGCCCTGCGCGTCACGCAGGCGTCACGCCGGCCCGGTGCCCGCTGCCTGCGTGCGCTCGTGGGAGGGGCCCGCCGAGGAGGACGACAGCCTCTAGTAGCTCGCCCAGGTACAACATGCTCCGCTTCTCCTTTGTGTGACGACCGTGACGAATGGATAACCCCTTGCCTGCCGGCGCCGTGACGGCCTTGTGACGGGGCGCGCTCCCGCCAGCCCGGGCCCTGTGATGTGTACCGTGTCAGTGACACCCTGGTGCAAGTGACATCCGTGTGACGACGGCAGCGGCCTTGTGCGTGGCGAAGCTGGTGCAAGTGACACGTGCGTGACGGTGTCCTGGCCGCAGTGCGTTAGTGTGACGGCCGGGCCCCGCGGTCCAGTTGCGCCGCTGATCGTTTTCTCGTTTCGTGTGATAAATGAATGCAGTGGCAATGGCGTGCGTGTGGGCGGGGGGCGGGCGGGCGTCGAGGGGTCGCGGCCCGGCCGCCTCCAGCCCCGCCGAAGAAAGGTCGCGTGGTGTGAGGCCCCGCCCGGCCCCGCCGCGGCCGGCGCCCGCCTCTGACGAAAAGGGCCCCTGCGGGGTGGCGGGGGGATAACGGAAAGGTTGGGTCCCAGGCCCGCCATAGCTCCCCTGTAGGCTGCAGGGAGGAAGGGGCGGCATACGGCGTGGCAGAGGCCGGGCCGGCTTCAGCCTGGCTTTGGCTCGGCGATCAATGCGCCAACCCAACGGCGGAGGGCGTTCCCTTCCCGCTCTCCCCGGCCAGGCTTCGGCGGGGACCGGCCTTCCAGCTCTGCGCGCCGTTAGACAGCTGCTCTGCGCTTCACATCACCGAGCTGCTCGCGGAGGCTCCAGGAAGGCGCGTCGCTCGAGGTGGCTGCACTGGGGCGCTGGGCGTTGATCGGGTCTGGGCGCGCCCCGGCCGCCTCCGGCCAACGGGCAGCTCGGACCACGACGAGAAGGACGAGCGCGAAACGCTTGAGCAGCAAACCTTTCGCAGGTTTACGAGCGTTGGGCGGGGCGACTGTCTCATTTTCTTCTCGCGTCCCGCTTTTGGTGTGCAAGGATTTGCCGTGGAACCGCAGCGCGGCGGGAGTCTGACGCACTCGCCGCTCACGCACACCGCCACGCTGCTGGCCGCCCCGCCCCGCCCCGCCCCGCCCCGCAGCCGCAGCGCCCGCCGCAGTCGGATCGACCCCCCGTCCCCCGCCTCCTGGCTCTTCTCATCGTGTGAAAAACGGGCGCCCAGCAACGGCAGCGAAATTTCGCCCCTTTGTGTCATAACACCAGCGCGGGCGCTGCCACTCACTCCCCCTCCCCCAAAAAGTAAACTTGCGTTTGCATTAAGAATCTCGTAAGTGGATATTTCCTCGTGCAATGTTTGCTCTTATTTATCAAAAGAAAGATGCTTGAAATAAGAATTTATTTCATGTTCATGTAATGACCTGACACTCCTGCCGTGAAGCGAAAGAAGGGGGTACATAAGTCCACCTAGCACCATGACCTGTCACTGACGTCTGTCACTGCCATCGGGTACATCGGAAGTTCCCAAAATGACGTTAGGAAGTTAGTTTTCAGTACAAGTTAACTTCTCAGCATGACTTCAGGAACTTCCTATACAACAAACGGCAGTGGCAAACAGTTAAAGGGTCAGGGTGCTCCTTCTTCCGCTTCATGGCAGAGACTCTTCGTGTAAGAGTCTCAAGATGGCTTTCCTCTTATGGTCAAAGGAGTATACTTTTGTCCCGTCCTTATTTCAGACGGAAAGCCTCTGGTCGTGCATTTTTCGGTTTCGGGCAATGGTCTGCTGCGGCGCCCTATGCGGCGTGGCAGGGAAGTCGCGCGAATGCGGACACCGGCGGCCAGCGCGGCGCTTTTCGTGCGGTGCACCTTATCTCCGCTCGGGAACAAACATAACTGGGCCATCAGCCCGCAGGTTCGGCCGGGCCTTAGGCCGGGCGGCGCGGGCCGCGACCTGGCCCCGCCTGCATGTGTGTGGCCACGGCCAAGGTGGACTTTGTCCCTTTTGTATCACTGGCGTATCCCAAGATTGTGCGCGGGAGTCGGTCGCCAGCGTAAGGGCGACTGAGGAGATAATTGCGTCTTTCTCTCTCTCTCTCACCCCCGGCTACGCCACTCTATCGGGATACAAAAACGACTTATCTGAGTTACGCCCTACTCTGCTGGCCCGTACAGTACGCCGATGGTACCCCCGCGTGCGGCTCGCGGCCCAGATAAGCCACGGAGAGGTGCTCACGATTGCATGAGCCCCACATGCACGCCTGTACATTACAGTATTATTACAATAATGATTATGATTGTTGTTATTATCCCGATGATGGTGATTGTTGTCAAGCACTGTAGCCTCTCGTCCGTCTCGTCTGCAGTCCTCGAAGCCAGAGCCACGCCCTGCGCGGCAGCGGACGAGCCCGGCCGGAGGCGGGGTGACCGGAAGGCAAATATAATCAGAGTGCAGGCAAGAGTACAGTGAGTGCGGTCCCCCTGGGCCCGGAGGGCAGGGGTTGAGGAGTAGGTGGTGTGGGGGTGCTACCGCCCCCCTCCCATCCCCCGGCCCCGACCGCCCTCATATTTTTCCCACGTCCTTGGAGTGAACGATCGCTGGCCGGCTGCCCTTATGGCTTTGCAGAACGCCCGGCTCTGGCTCTGCCCGGCTCTCTGCCCGGCTGCCCGGCTCTGCCCCCGTGCGCGCCGGGAGTCGAGGGCGGGGTGCCCCCCGGGATGCGAGAGGGAACGGGTGGGGG
>NW_026267373.1:306029-347406 GCF_000697945.3 Frankliniella occidentalis | reverse complement strand
CCTCGCCCCCTTCTCCCGAGGGGCGCTAATGACCGCGGCCCGCTAGGTCCGGCCGCTGCGACGCCATGGACCTGGGACCCGCGACCGGAGCTAGAGAGAGGAAAGACTGAAATATTTCAGTTAAAAGTCAAAGCCTCAACAAAATAGAAACATTTTTATTGCAAGGTGAAAAGTTTTTTGTGAATCTCAATCTCTAGTCGGAGATGGTGTACTCGCGACGGGCGGTTGGTGGAAAGCTTCGTTTTTTTTCTCTCCTTTTTTTACGGCATGCCTCTAACATCATGTCGCGCTGTTTGCTGCCTGTGTCTGAATGTGTGTGTGGCGTGTTGTTGCAGGGCCAGCAGGGCCAGGGCGGTGGCGGCGAGAAGGCGCGCAGCCCCAGCAATCGCAGGATGGACCGGCTGCGGCGCAGCTTCCGCGACAGCTTCCGGCGGCGCAAGGAGCCCTCGCTGCCGGAGAGCTCCAAGCCGCACCAGTGGCAGCTGGACGAGGCGGCGGTGCGCGCCGGCACCTGCTGCTTCCACGTCAAGGTGAGTGAGGAGCGACTCTGCTGGACCCCGCAGCATTGCGTGGAGGTGTGTCTGACCGGCGTCTTTCTGTTTGCAGTACATGGGCTGCGTGGAGGTGTTCGAGTCCAGGGGGATGCAGGTGTGCGAGGAGGCCCTCAAAGTCCTCAGGGTGAGTAACCGCCTCGCTCCGAGCATCGCTCGCTGTGCGGCGGCGCACGTAGGCACCAGAGTCACGCCGTAACGGGCCGCGGACGAGCGGACGGCCCGCCGCGGATGAGTGTATACCGTCGCGTCGCGGGCCGTGACGAAATACAACGAACTCTGCCGGATCAGCCGAGAGGAGGGAGCAATTTACTCACGTCCACTCGGCAGTGTGTGCTTGTGTGTGCAAGTAACACAGAGAGGGGGGGTGGGGACGCAAGACACTTACGTCCGATGCTCTTGCGGCGCGGTGCGGAGCGGGAGAGGAGGTGCGAGATGCCGGTCCGGAGGGAAGGCCAATTTGTCGTAATGAAGGCAATTACACCGTTGGACGTGCGAGAGAGAGAGAGAGAGGGAGCGGCCGCGCCTCCTCCCGACGGTGTAACTGTGCTGATGCCGCGCCTTTATCGCGAGCTCGTCCCGCCCCGCGCGGGCCGGTCTGGCCTGACCTGACCCAAAACAGCCAATCTGCTATGCATTGCCGCCGCTGGGGCCCTCGCGCGCGACCCTCCCCTATTACAGCCCGGTCGGTGGTTCGGCGGTGAGGTTGTTGTTGGACACAGACTCACACCGTCCTGCGCGCCGCCGGGCCGGGGGTGGCCGGGGGCGGCAGGGAAGGGCCTCCCCCGATGCAAGTGCCTCAGGTGCCCCCTCCCCCTCCACCCCTCCCCTCCGCGTTCGATCCGGCCTGGCTCACTCACCCACCCTCTCTCCTCTCTGGTGCCCCACCGCCCCGCCGAGCACGCGGCTTACTTCGGCCCTGGCTTTGCCGCATTGTCGTCCGTTTCTCACGCTGCCCCATCCCCCTCCTCTTTCATATTTTTCTCTTCTCACCTGCTGCTATGTCCTTTTTATTTTTATTTTTTTCAAAATCTTTTCACAACTTTCTCTTGTGGGGGACTGGCGGGTGTTTGTGTGTAGGTACCCGCCCGTGTACCTGCTCGGCCAGCCCCGGGCCAGCCCACTCTGCATTAGCAGCGCCATTTCCCTGCGGCGATAGAACCGCGGCGAGGAAATTGTGTCGGGAAAATGGAGGAGGATGGCCGAGGATGGCGTCATTGAGCACGTCCGCACCAACCTCAAACCCGACCCCTGCCCCCTCCCGTGTCCCACACCACGGGGTAGATGAATGTTTGAGGGGATAAACTGGGCCGAGCCCGGGGCCAGAGGTGGGAACGCCCGCCCGCCCCTACCGCCACCACCCTATCCTATCGGCATCGGCCAGCCCCTAACGGCCCGCCGTCATGCCAGCGCGGCGGCTGTGCTCGGGCATGTCGAACTCGACCTTGATGCCGCTGCTGTGTTGTTGCAGAACTCGAGGCGGCGGCGCATCCGCGCCATCCTCTACGTGTCCGGAGACGGCCTGCGCGTCGTGGAGGACGAGACCAAGGGCCTGATCGTGGACCAGACCATCGAGAAGGTGTCGTTCTGCGCGCCGGATCGCAACCACGACAAGGGCTTCTCGTACATCTGCAGGGATGGCACGTCGCGGCGATGGATGTGCCACGGCTTCCTCGCCCTCAGGGAGTCGGTAAGTGAGCGCCGCGGTGAGCGCCGGCCGCAGCCCCGCTCCCGCCCGCGGCCGACCGGGCCGCCCGCTGACCATGCCGCTGACGCCGAGGGTGTGTCGCAGGGCGAGAGGCTGTCGCACGCCGTGGGCTGCGCGTTCGCCGCCTGCCTGGAGCGTAAGCAGCGCCGGGACAAGGACTTCGGCGTCACCATGAAGTTCGACCCCAAGGACTCTACCTTCACCCGGTCGGGGAGCTTCAGGCAACCGTCCCTCACGGAGCGGCTCGCCGACCCGCAGGAGCTGAAACCTGCCGGTGAGTACGCCCCCGCCCCACACACGCCAGGGCACCGCGTCCCACAGCGCCTCACCCCCACTCACCCGTCGCGGAGGCACCTCGACTCGGTGTTTGTGTTGTTGTCGTGTGTGTGTGTGTGCACCGCACTCACACATCTGTACGTTATTTTGTGGTTTTGTACCTCCATTCCGCATCATGCCCACAGGTCCAACTGGGTGTTGTTGACCTCGCCTCTGTGCTGCTGTCGAGTTATCTTCGTAATAACATGCTAAAGAGGATCGCTGATGACGTCAAGTTCAACTTTACGACGCTGTGACCCCTCTCTCTTTCTCAGCCTTTTCCCACTCTCTCGCTTGCTTTGTCTCTCTTCTGTTTCTCTTTGTGGTCCGTAGGTGCGTCCGCGTGTCCCCGGCCCAGGGAGACTTTCCTCTTCCTCCTGCTGACCTTGTGGTTTGTCTTTTTGTAGCTCCGTTCCTGTGGGAGGTGGCTCGCCCCTCCGCGGCAGAAATAGCCGCCATGCCCGCCGCTCCCCTGGAGCCCGCCGACTCGATCGACCCCCTGGACCCCCTGGCCCCGCAGCCCCCTCAGCCCGCGCAGCCCCAGCTTCAGTCACAGGCTTCGTTCGAGTTCGAGGCGGTGCTGGCTCAGATGGCGGCTGCAGGGGGCAGGTCGTGGCCGGGGTCGGGCCCAGGGGCTGGGCCGGGGGCGGTGCAGGCCCAGGGGCAGCCCCCCGCGGCCCCCGTGGCCTACACGGGCCCCGTGGCTGGGCCGGGTAAGCAGCATGCTCGTCTTGTAGCGTCTGCACGGGGTTCTCTTGTGTTTAGCCTGGCCCTGAGGGTCCCCCAGGCTCGGCCCGGTGGGCACCCCTTAGGGGTGGTCGCGCTGTTGTACATTGCATCTGTCTGCACCTTTCGGTTGCCACCGCGGATTGGACGGATACATAGTTTGCTTAACCGAACTGGACCAATGGGTTATTTTGTCATCTTACGCATTCTTCGCTTACGAACCCTTGAGGCTCGCTGGGGTTCTGGGGTTCTAGGCCCCCGCGCATTACTGCAGCTCGTAACTTTTCGAGCGTGTTTTTTTTTTTAATTCATTTTTTCTAAACTTTTTTTGTCCGTCCTGTCTGTCTGTCTGTCTGTCTGTCTGTCTGTCTGTCTGTCTGTCTGTCTGTCTGTCTGTCTGTCTGTCTGTCTGTCTTGTCTATCTCTGTGCCATATCTGTCTACCCTTCAGTCTTCCGTCCTGCTTGTTCCTCATCCTCTGCATTGTTATTTTTGTTCATTTTTGGTTGTATTACTTTCAGCAGAGTTTTTGTTTTAGCATGTCTGAAGCGCCTTGTGGGAATTTTGTACCTTCCTGAGAAAAGAACTCCACCCTGTCATCGCACCTGTACTGTAGTTCTAGCGCACATTAATTGACCCTACCATTGGCAAGGAAGTGCAACCTACTGTGCCTTTGTTTTGTTTTTAATTATTTCTCACAAAATGCCACGTCATTGCAGTTTGTATTTTCGATTTCCGGACAGTTGCATTGCCTTGTGATGGTCTCGTTCTGATTGCGACGATGGACGTCAATTATTAGAGCAGGGTGTGCACTGTAATTATGAACCGCACTGCAGTCGGGTGTATGCTTTTGTAACTCCTTTGTCCAATGCCTTTGTGTACAGCTTTTTCCACCCAAACTCATTGGCCCACAAACGCTGTTTCTTTTTGAAATCCTTGTCCCTGTCATGTGTTTCTTCTCCATGTGTTTGCGTGTCAGCCTGCCCTGCCCTCACATTGTCTAGTCGTAGCGCCGCACCCCCGTAGCGCGCTAGGCGCCCTGCTCGCCCGTGAACTGACCCCGCTCTCTGGTTGCAGAGCCCGTGCCGCCCGCGCCCGCGCACAAGGCGGGCAACCCCTTCGCCATCGAGCGGCCGCACGCCACTGTCTCCATGCTGCAGCGGCAGGGCTCGTTCCGGGGCTTCTCGCAGCTCAACCAGGCGTCGCCCTTCAAGCGTCAGCTGTCCCTGCGGATCGGCGACCTGCCCTCCAACCTGGAGCGGCAGCGGTCCCTCAGCCTCGCCAGCGAACCTTCCCGGCCCCAAGGTGAGTACTACTACTAGGCACCAGCGCAGGGAGGGGTGCGAGTCCATCAGGTCAGCCGCTCAAGCCCCGGCCGAGGCAGGGTCCGTCACGCGGCAGACAACTTTTGCTCAGAGCGTTTCTTGATTTCCGCCAGCAGCAGGGGGACTGGTGGGTCTGGGGGGTCTCGGCGGCGCGGGGGCGAACGGCAGCGCGGACATCGCGCCCGCGCCCGCCCCCCGCGGCGCCCTGACGCCTCAGAACCCAGGGCCGCCGCCGCCGCCGCCGGGGCGTCGCCAGCGACTCATGTCCCTGCCGAACGCCAGCAGCGTCCAGGGCGACACGAGTGAGTCGAGTCGTGGTTTGTGTGTGTGGACAAGTGTGTGTAGTGTGACCCCGGCTTGGTGTACATATACATAATACATAGGGTCTCTGCCGTGGAACGCATTGCACTATCGCTGGGGTCGCGGGCCCCTCGGGCTGCCGAGGAGGAGGATCGCGCCGGTTGCCGCCGGGGTCACAGCCCCTCCCTCCCCGCCCGCCGCGGCACTTCCCTGCTGGTTGAGAGTCAGCTGGGCCCCAAATTATACCAATCAGGTGGCGGCTGCGGCTACACTGAGCCTCGGCGCGACTCCTCCTCCGAGGAGCACATCTAGGGAGCAGAGAGCACAGGCCTCCGCGCCTCCGCCTGATGACATCGTCGTCTCGCTGTAGTTGTAGTCTTTGGGACCCCCTCGCCGTCTGTTCTCTCTTTGCTCGCTCGTATTTTTGCCCCTCCCCTCTCCCCATATTTTTGTATTCCTCCCCCCCTCCCCTTTCTTCTGAGATGCCCGACAGACAAGGGCAAGTCGTTTCCCACCTCTAGATGACTCCTACCCCCGCACTCTTGCGCATCCCGCGCGTTTGAGTCTCCAGTCTGTCTGTCTTCTCTCTAGGACTATCTGGACTGATCTGGACCGATTTTCGTGTTGCCGTTCAGTGTTAATGAGTTGGCTTTGCTTCCTCACATCTTCTATGTTACTATTGGGTTTTATTTTACATTTACCTGTGTGTTTTTGCGAGATAACTTGAGTGTTGTTTTTTTAAAAAACCGCTACACGTTTTGCTTTCTTTAGCACATCTTTTGCTGAAGATCAGCCCCCAGAGATTTCCCCTGTATAGACAGCATATGTACATATTGTGTACATTACGTCCTCTGGTTTTCTGTTGCTGTGTTTGTATTAATGGCAGTCTTCTTTGTGACTTTTGCAGTGAGCCCCATCCCAGAGTCCTCCCCTCTGGCTAGTCGCGCGGGGCCTCCCGCAGCCTCCCCCGCCCCCGCGCTGCCCCCTGCGGACCCAGTGAGTGCCATGTGCCAACAGCTGTCTCAGGGACTTCTGCTACTGTCCTCGACAGACGACTTTGGGGTGAGTACATTGATGCTGCTTGGCGTATTTTTTATTTAAGTTGTTTTCCAGTTGGGCAGTTTGTAAAACCGTCTTTCTCGTGTTGCAGCTTGACCTAACTATGAAAAACAACAACAACAATAATCTAAGTTCCTCCAACGGCCTGTGGACGGGACCTGGGACGGGCGCACCTACCACCGCTGCACCCGAGGCCAAGGACCCCCTGGCGTGGACGAACACCTCCCTGTGGCCGCGTTCGGATGTCCCCGCCCCCGCCACCGCACCCTCCCCCGCCCCCGCCCCCGCCGCGCCGTCACCGCCACCTGCCGCCGCGGCGCCGACGGTCGTCCCCGTGCCCACCAAGGACTTGCCCCGACCCGAGCAGTGGCTAGGGAAGATTGCGACGGTTGTCAAGCCCCCCGCTCCCGCCCACTCGGGCGCCGCCCCTTCACCAGCGCCTTCACCCAGGAGAGCGGCAATGCTCGGACACCACTCAAGAGCATACTCGCTGGGCTCCGCCGAGTCCTACATGGGCCGTATGAATGCCAACGGGCATGGCGCTGGCACCGGGACCGACCCCTTCGACGCGGACTGGGCAGCCACAACAGGTGGCCACCCCGTCGTACCCGCCGCGCCTGCGGCCAGCACAAACCCCTTCCTGGGCGGGCCGGTCAAGGCGTTCGAAGTACGGATGTGACGCTGAGCTCGATCATGATGTCACTCTGACTGGAAGGGAGGTCTGCTGCTGGGCCTGGGCTGGCCTGGGCTGGCCTGGCCTTTCTCGTAGGTAGGCTGTACTTACTAGCCGGCTGTGCGTGTGAGCAGGGTGTGCCCCCCCGCTTGCACACAAACATATCTATATCTATATATTTTTGTATATATTTGTTGTAAGAAACAAACATCTCAGTGAGGAGGGTCGAGACAAGAACCATACCAGATGTGGTGTGGAGGACTAAAGACTATGAGAATGAAGGAAGGGTATGGGTAGTCCAAATTAAATAATTTGAAATCATTTGTGAGGGGAGGGGGGGTATTTGTTGGTTGTACTCTGTTGGCGGACTTAATTGTTGAATGTGTTAATGTGATACCATAAAATAAGTACTTAATCTGGTAGGTAGTGCAGGTAGCTCATTACTGCCGGTATTTCTCGGTACTTTATTCCTTTAGTATTGGTTGTGATGGTACATTAGACGTGCCAATAGCATTATGGAGTGCCTGCGCCGTAATGCAGTCTCACCTTGTTTTTCTGTACTTCACTGTTAATTTGCCACATGCTACATGTTCTTTATATCAGTTTAACTTTAATCTCCCCCAATATTAGAATATGAAGATGCCTGTATCTAACTTACCTTACCATATATAAAACTTTACATATGTATGTATGTATGTATGTATATAAATATGCATATACACATTGAAATATATATATATATATATATATGTATGTATATGTATGTATATATATGTATACATACATTATTCTATAGATATTTTAAGAGAGGAATGCGTGTTTGTATGTGTAAAAGTAAAAATATTCTTAATACATTACTGCTGCAGTCGTTATAAATTCAGTAAATGCAAAATTTTAATTGTCACAAAGGAAAGGAGGCTGTGCCCACCTTACACATATCCTTAAATATGTCACTCACATTTTGCTTTGAGTGGTGTAATCTTTATTTTATTTTTGTAACTGAACCTTTTTTGTTGCTTATGGCTCTGTACTTTAATCGTATTCTTTATGAGAAATTTATTAAGGTGTTACATGAAGTGTTATTAAATTATCAATAGCATAAAACTCTACCATACATATCATTCAAACATTCTGACAAAACGTTATTGAAATTATAACCAAAAATTTTATTTGATACTTAGTTGAATTTAGCAAGCAAAAATAACGTGTTCACTTATGAACCAATGAGTTTGAAAATGTAGTCTAATGTAGTTTAGGCAGTCAGATGAGATTTGCTAACTTCTACATTTTCTCACCAAGAATTTACCAATGAGGCTTCTACTTTTAGACCTTATAAATTGCCACATCTGTATGGCTGAGATCTAAAAGAATACCTAAAACATCTTTGGAATATCAAGATATACTGCTAAACTTCAAAATGTGCTTCATGGTTTACTGTAGAACTGTACTTTAGGTAGCAAGATGTTATTGCTGACTAGGGATCAAACTTCAATGTAAAAATTCCAAAAACCAATGGATTAAAAACACCATTCATTTATGTCTCATGTCTCTTCCTCTAGCTACCCTCTATCGTCAGGCAGCAGGCATAGTGCTGACAGACAGGCATAACAACACCCCTGGAACACCCCATCGTCTATCCACACACACTGTACTCGGAGGTTCCGGTTTCAATCTCCTCTACAAGTCCCTGAATCTGAGACAAATGCCCACATACCTAGTCAATAGCAAAAAAAAAAAAAAAGCTTTTGAGAAGAGTAAAGTTTATTGGTCCACTTGTGCTCTCCCATTCAAGTTTGAAAAATATCATCAATTGACATTTACAATAAATGTCTTCTGGGCAGTTTCAGATGGATGCCAAGTGGGTGCTGATTGTGTAGATTTAATTCCTGCTGATCCTTCAGATTCTGATGAGACCACTGACGAGCCAGCAAGAAGAATTTCCATCATACCTTCCAGGGAGGCTAGATTTTGAGTAAATGTAACTTCATCTTTGGCACGGACAGAAAGCCTCTGGACCATTTGACAAACATCAGGAGGGAATTTATCCCATGAATCACCATAAATATCTGGAATAAGATATAGAGCACAACATGTTAAGTCAAAAGGTAGCAATCCACAAACAAATTTAGAGCACAATGCTTCTTACCTAAAAGTACATTGGATACATCTGTTACTGTTCGTGAGTATCTATAATCCCCAATATATTTAACAAGAAATCTTAAAATTGCCAACAGAGATTTAGCATCTCTTCCAGCTAAAGCTGTTTGTAACCCTTTCCTCCTACAAAAGAAGACAATAATGAAGCCTTTCATAAGACAAAACTTTACAAAGCATTGGAACATTAACATACCTCATTAATTCTTGTAATACAGATACAGTGACATGTGGGTTTTTGTTCACTACATAAGGTAGAAGAGCACTATCTAATGCTTTTGAATATTGGAATTTGCGTAAAAATGTATCACTCTTAGACATTGTATCAGCATTTGCTTCACGCACAACAACGTCAGCTGTAGGAAATTCTCTTTGGTCACTCACATATCTATATGAGACCTTATGTCTTTCTCGTTTGGATGGGATTTCTTTTGTCTCACGTCGACTAACTGAAACTAAGCCATCGACCATTCCTGCTACTACAGTTTCATCATCAGCCTAAAGCAAACATTACAAATGATAGAATCCATTAAAATTAATAGAATGTAAGTAGAAAATGCTTAAACAAAACAAAAACTTACACTTGCAGCAACACTGAGGATGGCATTTGGATAATCTAAAGTATGAACAACTTGGTAAGTTGAAACATCATAAATCTTAACATGTCGGTCAAGTGATGATGAAAGTAATCGTTTACTTCCAGATGCTAAAGAAAGACATGTAACTGTCTTATGATGTTGCGATATTTTGGCTAGTAGTCTCCCACCTGCTATAGCATCCCACACTCGAATCTCAGTTCCTCCTATAAAATTTAATAATATTTCTTTTAAACAAGCCAAAAAAGTAGAAAATATTTATGGGTATTGAGTTAGATAGAAAAAATGACTCACCTGCTGATAAGAATATTCCACCAGAAGGTAGGAACAGGACACTTTCTACAGGCGAGCCATGGTCCACAGTTAACACTTGGGTACTGGTACGGGTGTCATACAATCGAACAGATCGATCATAACTGCCAGATAAAACAACATCGGGGGATGAGGGGCATACAGCACCAGCTCGAACATAGTCCTGTAGAGAACACCAGAGAAATGTTAGCCAAGGGTGGAAAGCAGAACCTATACAGTTTTTAGGATAAATATGTCACCTGATGATCTGAAAATATTGAAAGCTCTTTTTCACTTGGTATGTCCCATAGACGGACAGTTTTATCATCAGAAAAACTCGAAATATGAGTGTTATCCGGGGTAAAAAAACACCGATGAACTGGCCTGTAAATTAAAAACCCCTTCAGAAAAACATTACAGACAATAAAATAATAAAAACAAGATTTTGAATGCAGTAGTCCATTGAATAAAAATATCTGGATAATCTACTTACGCTGAATGGCCTTTGAATACTCTCAAGGGTGTTTTAGAGCTGACATCAAACATTCGAACAACTGCCTCTTCACCTCCTGCACAGAGCAAACGACCATCTGATCGGAAAGAACCACCGTATGCTGCCTCTCGAAATCTGGACAAGTTTTTCCATACTGTTTTTGTTATAGGGTTGTATATTTGAACCTGAATCGAGCTGACAGATTAATAAATATGTTCTCTCTGACAACTGCCTCTGTTTAGGCAAGCAAATATACAGATATACTTACCCTGACAGAGCATGTTACAGCAAAATGATATGGTTCAATTGGAGAAAAATTAATATAATCCACAGGTCCAAACTCCTTTAACAGAACTGGTACCTAAGGAGTTTGGAGGAAAAAATATTAACCTCAAAACACAAAATCACATGAATAATGTCATTAGGAGCTTTGGAAGAAAAGTAGGCGATAAAGCGACAATTCAGTTTAGTGAAGAAATTTACTTGGAAACTTTTAGAAAAGAGCTTACAAACGAAAATTACAAAACCCAAGATAAATGGTTTCAGCACCATGTGGTGAGAGGTAAACAAGCGCCCCAGCGGTAAATATATCTTGAAAAACAACGGTTGTCATTCACATTAATACAAGATCTCGAATTGTATGGATTATCTTACCCCAAATTGTTTCCAATAAATGTTATCAGGTGTTAACTTCTGTTCATTTTTAGAATAAACTTTAACATTTGTCTTCTTAAATGCCGACATGTTGACAACGTTCTTCTGAACTCCAATGCACCACAAGTGCAAATACAGCTCGGGACCTTAAATGCAGGCCCAACAAGTAGAGAATCGAAAACACCGCAAATTGGCTTACAATTTGTTTAACTTTGTGTCAGCATTATGGAAGACAAAAGTAAAGTTATTTGTGAAGCACTAGATCCATCGACTGGCCTTTTTATATCAATGGCTCTACTTCGAGATGTGAAAAATGCAAAAGACCTAAAAGAGAAGGTTATGTCAGGTGCCTTGAAGTGTGCTATTATGAAACCATCTCTAATTGTTGATCCCTTCCAAGTTATCGTTGCTGCCAACAAAGCTGCCGTCAGTTATATTAATAATAAAATGGTGACGAAGAGTATGTATACGGAGTTATTGTTTAATCTCTCAATATCGAAGAATATTACACAGTCTCTGGTAAAGTTTGGCATTCATGAAAGTGATGACGATGTCTTTATAGCAACAATTCACAAGAAAAATGAATCAGGCATTTTGGAAATTTTATCAGAAATTTCTGGTGAATTGGTGCCTTTGGTTGAACTAAAAAATTTGTTTGATAGTAGCCTTATTTGTAAATCATATAAACTTAGTGAATTTGAGAAAAATAATTCACTTATACTAGACTCCATAGTGAGCCGGATAGCAACCAGTGACTTTGTTACTTACTAAAATAACTGCACCGCATGAATTTGTATTGATAGAAAATCATATCTTGCTAATTTTCATTAAACTTACTATTTTCCTAGTGCTGGTGTCTCTGTATCCTTCATAAATATTGTAACATTGTAAACCAATGATTTAATAAGACTAAAATCTTTTCTGTTCTTTTAAAAAAAAGAGTAGTTTGTGATCTGTTTGTAATAAAATAATTCTGTACGAGACTGGTTTTAGTTTTATTTGTTAGTGGCACACACAACCTGGAGTGCCATAGGCTCACCATGCCTGGATATGTCCACATTATACTAATTAAGAAGTAACATCACATATTTAGAGTATAACAAATTTGGTACATCATATGAGTAGGTTTCAGTGTTGTGGTTAGCACATACCAAAATTGGTACTGTACAGAGGAGAGAAAAACAAACATATACAATACCCATTTGTCTCTGGAATACAGATTATGTGCTCTAACCACTATTGGGCACACATCTACACTAAATCACCATCTACGGTGTCAGAGGCACATTCACACTTATTTTTTCCTTTTGCATCTACTTGTGATACTTATACAGATTTCGAGCTTGCTAATAAGAGCAGCGCACAAGGGACAGAGGGGCTCTAGCAGGTACAAGCAGTACATCGCACTCCACCTTCTGAACACATCAATGTTACTTTTGTACTTAATCAGAATGGCTGCCAAACAATTTACCAAGAACAATACCTTCAAAATACCGACAGTACAAATTGTGCGTTCAATTTTATTAAAATGAATTAGGTTTGTTCCATTTCATTATTACTAAAAAAAACCCTGTCTTAAAAGGTATGTTTAACTTTTAAAATTTGTTACAAAGGATCAGAAACCATCGGGGAGAACAAGGCCAACAGGAAAATAAAATATTTTAATTATTTGATTTTGGAAGCAGTGATTTTGAGGAAGGTGGATGTAAAACTTGATATTGTTCCTTCTGACCTTATTAGCATGAAGTTAGCAGTAAGATGAAGCATTAAGTAATGAACTCTGACTGGGGAAAAGGGATGTAACACAGGATACAGCACCTAAATATCAGTTTATATTTTGACTGGGATACAGAAATACTTAGCTCATGGAATAAGCAACATATGCCAGAATAAATGTTGAACATAGATTCAAGCATGGGGCTATATTTGTTGGCGGCATATTGACTAGAGAAACATTAACATTGGCTTGACTTCAAGGTGTTAACAAACCTACACAATCTGATTTATGCTTATTTTTAAAATATTCCTAACCAGAAATATGCACAAATAAGTTAATACTGGGTGCATTTATACATTTAAAATCTTCCTTATGCTTCCTTTTGACATTTCTGTGGGCCAGGTCAATTCTTGTTGAAACTTAAAAAAATCTCTTCCTATTTAATTAATTGTTCAAGTTTACTATGCATCCCTCTGCCATAAGTTCAGTCATGTAATTCAGGGTTAGCTGACCTTTTGCTAGCTAACATAATCTCTAACTGACTCGGAAACTTGAACATGTCAGTAACTACAATGCCAGAAACAGTCTCAAGATGGCAAGCAAAAGGACAGTTTTAAAATTTCTGAAAATCAGATATTGTTTGTAAGGATCTGCTTTGTTAGATGAATGATGAAATGAATTGGGACATAAACCTTGTATCTAACATAGGCACAGAAAAAGTTACCGCCAGCAAGAAAACCAACACCATCACCTGACACTGTACAGTACGTATACATTCAAGTCAGTCTTTGACAACAAATGAGGGTGCTGGTATTACTGACACATGCACAGTGAGAAGAATGCAGCTCACTTTGCAAACTAAGGCAGCCTATCCACTTCACAGTCTATATACAAATGTGGATAGGTCACATTATCTTTGGTTCTACAACTGCAGCCGGGAGCATGAGCCATACTCCAGATGGCTAATTACACATGTACAATACAATGGAAGATATTTCATAACAATATGTTAATTTGTTACAACATTCAGAAAATTACAAACAAAACGGTAAAAACATTTTAATACTGCATTGAATTATTCATTGTTGATGATAAGTGATTTTAAGGTACCATATATACCTTGACTACTCAACATGTTCTCTTGACACAAATGGCCTCTTAAGTTGAGTGTTGCAGGATGAACATTAATATGAACAGAACTTTCCTGACTTTAACATATACTGTAAGAATACATGAGGTATCAACCAACAACAATTTACGTGTGATGTTCCTCTTACTAATGGCACACTTGACCAGGTGCTACATTCAGAAACATTTAATACTTAAGCTGTTTCCTCAGTTTCTTTAGCATTTTTACACTCAACAAGCATACAAACTTAACAAGAACAAGGGCAAATGAGGGAACTAATCCTACACTTGCAAGTCCGTTCAAATCCAACACGACTAGTGTACACTGAAAATTCCAGTACCATAAACTGCACCCGCCCACTACTATCCATCTGCACTAGCTTACAAGAGCAGCCTTTGATCTTGTAAAGGCGCTTGAGTAGAGTGTCTGCAGCACAGATTTGTGGATAGTTGAACAATAAATTATTGGTCTTGTGGTAGGCGGGTGGTGTAATATCAAGATTTTGGTCCCTCTGAATCCACATGCCGGTCTGTTGCAATTGCCACAAGATTGTTAAATTCTGCATCTAACATTTGTCTCATCTGAAAAAAAAAAAAAAATGGAATTCAAAAATATTTACAGGTAATATTCACTGCCATCAGTAATATTTACTACAGTAAATTGATTGTACCTGAGTGTTTTGTGTAGGGATTTGAAGAGCCAGAGCTAAGCTGTTGCAATCAAAGCTGTCATCTAAAGAAATAAGACCCCCATGAACACCTGACTCCAAGAGGTTGTTAGCATATTCCTAAAATAAAAAATAAGAATACATGTTAAAGTTATGTATGTAAATAATTTTATCCAGTCATTTTAACAACACCATAGAATTACCTTCAGACCAATAGAGCTAACCCAACGAATCACCCTTTCATTCGACCACACAAGTACGTCCCGAACTTCGTTTTCACATAATTTTCTCCTATCCTCTAAAGCCTGCCGGTCGTAATTCAATCTCTTCAAACATGATATGCCAAACTGCAGACTAGTTCTGGAATTAAAGAGAACATATTTTTTCATAGAGACAATAAAAAGGAACATTGCATCATTTCCTTAATGACCTGAAGAAACAAAACAAATCTGTACCTATGAAAACTATCAACCATTTTCAGTTGTCCACGTAAATCTTTTTTGGTTAGATGGTCAAGCATCCTTGCGTCAACAAGACATTCCATAAAAGTGGATCGGTATTGAGTTAAGCCCAATGATGGTAACCAATAGTTTCCAATCCATTCATGGTTCATATCCCCAAAAGCTAAAGTAGTGCGAGAAGTTTTGGGTGCAGACGGACTTGTTAATGATACCATTTCCTGTATTGCTAATCGAAGCTTCAACCTATGTAATGGGTTACTGTAAAAAGAAAATTTAAATAGCAAAGTTAGCAAACTAAGATAAAATGTGAATTTCAAATGAATAGATTGTATAGTACCTTATCCCAATTTCTCGCTGAATCTCTGTGTCACTGAGAGCACTCATGATTGCACCTGATTTGACATTTGCTCTGCAGGCAGCCACATACCAGGCAGGCATGCCCACCCAAAGTTCTAACCATGCAACTATTGTTGGACCATTCCACAGAGCAAAAGGAGTTCCTGCTTTCATGGCTTCAGCAAGAAGTTCATGCCGACATGAAAGAACACTGAGAAAAACAAGCAAAAATGTTAAAATATATAACAATGGAATAGGCAAGAAGTTCACCAACAGAATCAGAGAGAAAAGAAATCATCACATACTTTTTCTTCTTTCTGCGATCAAAATCTGCCTTTTGCCCCATACCACTCAAACTCATGGTATCAGCAGAACTTAGGTCACCATCGCCATAGCTGTCAATAGTTCCATAGGCCATTTCTTTTCCCTTTACCTAAAGAAAATATTTAAACAAATATCGAAAATAGTTATTTGTTTCTTAATACTAATTAAGTATTTACTTGTATCTTTAACATGCATTTCAATAGAGTCCATGAAAGAAAACTTGCCTCTCCCGTTGCTTTCTCTTTCTTACTAAAGAAACGTCCAAGAGAAGACTTGATACCTTTCTTCTTTTGAGCTGCAGCAGCTGCAGCTGCAGCTGATGAAGAAGCAGCTGCATTTACAGTGCCACTTGAAGATGACACCATCATTCCAGACCCATAGCTGCTCTGGTAGCCACCAGCATACATGGATGGTCCTCCAAGAAGATTTCGGTGTAAGGAGTCCTGGCTGCTGTGGCGAGAAGACAGAGGGGATGGGGGTGTGCAGAGACCGCCGGGCCTGTACACCCACATATATCACTACACGCACTACAAAATCACTACAACTACATCCCTAAGGACAGGCACCAAAAACACTTTCTCTAACATTCACTAGAAGAGCACTCATTGCTACCTGCAGACAATTTACTTTAAAAGAGGGGGAACCCAGTGAGAATAATTCGACAAACAAATTAAATAGACATTGTATAAACATACGCCTATTTAAATACGTACAAAGTTGCCATAATTTTGACTTTTGACGTTCAATTGATGTAAAAGTTTCTCACTGGGAAGACAGCTAGCCACAGAAAGTTAAATAATGGTGAGTCACCTAATAGGTCACGTTTTAGGGAAACAGAAGTGAATATGCTGGAGATGTCAAACAGCAAAATCTCAAGCGATATAATCGAAGCCTTGGTATATACAGATATATGCTCATGAGGAACAACACATAGAGAAAAATCTTGCGTGCAACGAAAAGTAAAGCCCTGCGAGGAAAGTCTTAGGAAAATAATACAGGGGAATAGTCTCTCTCACTATATGTAAATGAGAAACCACTATTTTTAAAATGTCTAGACTAAGGGAATTTCAAGTCTAAGTTTTAAACAGAAATCTTGTTAATTGACAATAGGACAATTTTTTTTTCTGTTAAATCCTATAGAGAAAGAAAAACCTAAAATTGTTTTTAAAGACACCTAATTTGATTTCAAAACTATGCTGTATGACTCACTAGTAAAATTGTGAGTCAATATTATAATTATGCAAAACTAAGTACGAATTTGTATTTGATGTATGAAATGGCCAAAAGAATAATTTGTCACACATTCTAACTCAATAACTGTAAATTTGAATATATATCATACTCAACCCATTAAAAAGTATTCCTCAAGCCCGCCACACAGAAACACAATGTGGAAATAAAGGAAACTCTGAAAATGTTGCCAAAATAATTTAGCATGCAGAAGACAACAGATCAACAAACAACCCCCTTTTTGAAATAAATAAATAAATGAGAATCTAGGATTTAACACCTTGAGTCCTTGGTGTCAAACACAGCTTTTAGTGGCCATAAGTGTGGTCACATGGGACTCAATGTGTTAAAAGTATAAATAAATTACAAAGGAAGAATTCAATGAAAAAAGTAGAGTGCTTGTTGAACACATGTCACTAATTTTGAAGTGCTGAGGAGTGCTGCTATCAGCTACTCCCACATGCAATCAATGGTTAAAAGATTGGGGAAGGAGAAAACATGTGAGAGAGTTGAAGAAAGGTCTAGTAACCTTTGGTTGAGGATGGCCCCTGGGCCCGGCATAGCGCTTGCACCAACTCGTCTGTACGGGGAAAAGACAACAGCCCAATCAACAAAAGAAAAAGAACCAAGACTTAAAAAAAAAAATATAGTTAAGATGAACGGGTTTGGAAGAGAAAGAGATTATAGGGGTGAGCACTAAAAAAACACCAATGGAATTTTTTCATTCTCCTCAGATTAATCATTATTTGACAGTAAGAAAAGAGGTACAGAAAAGAAGGGGCCATAAATTTGAATGTGGTAACCTAACTTAGTTGGTTAGCAGATAGATGGAAATGAATACAATTTAAGGTATTTAAACACCACAACTCCGTGTGTGTTTCATTTTAAATGCGAATTGAAAATTCCTAAATTAATTTATTTAAGGAGGTGCGGTGGCACATTTATCCAGAACTTCAAAATTAATCTTGCTGAAATAACATTTGAAATATGTAGCAAATAATTTTAGGGTGAAAGAAATTTACAAACCTGCGTAGCTCTTCTTGACTTTGAGCTAGGGCTTGTGCTACTCTTTCCAGCCGCATTGAACGAGCTGTCAATGGACTTGCAGCTCCACTGCTATCACCTCCAGTAACTGAATGAAGTTCTTCAGACGAAAGATCACCAGGCAACGGACCAAGTTGTAGCTGAAAAATGAAAATTCTATCAGGATTTTTGAGAGAGCTAAGCAAAAGAGAGCATTGTGGAAAGCATTCTAAATTACTCAACACATTATGGTAGCAGAATTGAAACAGAGAGTGAAAGCTTGTGAGTGCAGTAAAAAGGGTGATTTATTATACACCTTTCAATAGGGCCTCAATAGGATCACAAACCTGGCTGCCTGGCAGCGATTCAGGGCTCATAGTGCTGCTGATTGTATATTGATGAAGATGAGCCGGTGACATTGAGGCTGGAGCCTATAACATGCACCATGCTCTTTTTATTTAATGCCCATTTCTGACTTATTGTTTAAGGGGAAGGGAAATGCTACTGATTTGGAATATTTAGATTTTCAAGATTAAGTGATAAATTTTATGAAAAGATCAACTACTCTCATACAGTAATACAGACATCTAGGTCTAGCCACTAAGGTACATGCAAACATGAAAATTTGCAATATACTAGAGAAAACAGGAGAAAATAAATAAATAAAAAATTAAAATTTCATTTAATCGCACCGTGTGATATTTATGAAGATAATCCCGACTTGGAGAATGATGTGATTTGGGAGTCGACCTGCCACTGACAGGGGGTGAAACTCTATCAAAGCTGCGACCACGAGATAAAAGATTCATATGCTCCAGGCTTCCAACACGAGATTCTAGTTCTTCTGCTCTGGCTTCAGTACTTTGCTTTTCTTCCTGAATTAATCTGCAAAGTGAATGAATAATATAACAGTTAGATTTCTTTTTTCATTAATAAATAAATTAATAAGTACAGGGTGAAATTACTAACCGTATCTCGTTATTGATAGCATCCAATTGTTCCTGGAGCATAAGAGCTAGGGTCTGAGCATCTGTGTGGCCAGTGGGGCTCAGAATGTCTGCAGCACTAAAAATGCTTTCATTGTCATCACCCTCAGCATCACTTGTATCAAAGAGCATTTGAGCTTGCTGCAATTTTTCCCAGTCCTAACAGAAAGACACCAAACGATGACCAAGTTAGTGAAAAGAAATCTTCACACTACTGATTTTGAATACCACCAATCAGATACATACTTTAGCAGGATCATCATCCAGTCCAAGTCTACTCTTCTGTCTCCTTGGTAAGGAATGGGTGTCAAAACTTAACTGACTAGAACTACGAACAAAGCTGGCATCAACTGCACTGGGAGACAAGCTCCTAGAAGCAAAATAACAAATTTTTCAATTAGAATCAGATATTAGAGAACACACCAGTTTCACCGACAGATAGGGAAAAAATAACTCTCTCACCTTGTTAATGCTTCAGTTTGTTGAATATTGTACGCTATTTCCTGCTGCAACATTTGCCGCTTCACATTATCATTTTCCATTCTGGCCTTACTTAGCTCCTTAACAATGTTGCCTTTTTCTCCTTGAAGATCTTCCAAGACCTTCCGTAGTTTATCTAGCTCCTGCTGCAGTGCATTCTTTTCTTCCAGAGCATGCATCCGTTCTTTCAAGTGAACTTGCAGACGATCATTTGATTCTTTGAAAGGAAAAAGTAACATGTTTATATTGATTGATTGATAACTGTAAAAATTGTTGTTTGAGTGCAGTATCTAGAACAGATAACAGAAAAACCAAAGTACCTGACAAAAGTTTATCAACAGTAGCAGACAGCCTGGTGTTATGTTCTTCATTGATTTTCAGGCGTTGGTTAAGGCGCAGTACTTCTGCATTCTTTTCATCCAACTGGCCTTCAAGACGTTGAATACGGTCCTCAGCCGAGCCATGCCGCTCCTGCGCCTGCCCACAATGGTAAACTCAACAAAATGCACAGAAAGAAAGGGCAAACTATAATTTTCATGAATTTATTTCCTTTCTTTTTCTTAAAAGAGACTTTCATTGAGAATTTAAACTTACTTTCTTTAATTCATTTTTTTTTTTTAAAGATAATTCTATAGGAAGTAAAAAAAGTACAAGTTGATTGGTGCAAAAGATGATAAGTGTGCATGAATATGAAGCATATCATGGCTTAATAGTAGAAATTGCACAGAAAATTTAAAAAAAAATGGAATGGAAATAAAATTGAATTTTATCAATATTACTATGTATGCAGCCTATGAGGAAATCATGTGACAGCTCATCTATTGGAGAGTCTTGTAATAATAACTTTTGCTAAAAAGGCAATCCAAGGGAAACGTTTTCCTCACAATGGGATCTTTGAGACCAACAGTCCCTTTTTTATGACACTTTAAATGTCTCTGGTGATATTAAAAAAAATCAAAATCATTAGGACCCCATGATGAAAACATTTTCCTTGGAAGTTTGACACTAGGACCCAAAAACAGCATAGTAGTAAAAGACCTAAGCAATGAAACCACTAAGGAAGTCAACAACAAAAAGAGCAAACTTTAATGGAAGAAATAAGAAGAAAAGAAGAACCACATAAAAGTGCAGGTAGGGAGTAAGTGCTATATTCACTTTAAAGCTTAATGAAGCAAAATTAAAATGAAACAAACATAATAAAGATGAAAGTTTAAGTACAGTATCATATGATCTGTATATGAAGGAGATCAAAACAAGTAATTTTGGAAGATAAGAGTTACAATGCAGCATATTAGCTTACCTCAGGGAATTTCCCTTACTGATTGAGCCACAAACGTCTGGCGTCCAAACTAAAATAGATCTACTGAACTAAATTATTACATAGTTAATGATTCTTTTTTTTTCCACTTGAGTTTGATGAAACAAGAAAACTGAACTAAGGGCAACACGTGTTAAAGACACTTCAAGTAATAGGTGAAACTAGGTATGTAATGAAACATTTCAGCCCTAGAAGTGCAATGGTGTTACAGGAACTTCCTAACAGTCAATGATGTGGAGTGATTTATCTTGATGACAATGGAGTGGAATCATTTACTGGCATTCTAAGACATAGCTTACCCATACACACAGGGGCTGAGTTGGTCCCACTAACACCGACATCATGCAGCGGGGGATGACAGCTGTGAAGAAAAAGTCGACCGTACCTGTGCCCTCACCTGGCTCAAGGCCTCCATGCGTTGCTTCAGCTCCTCTTCCATTTCTGGTAGTTTGGCATACTGAGCCAGCTTCTGTTCAGCCAATTCCAGTTTTTCCTGGATGGCACGAATCTTTTCCTCTTGAAGCTGTAGTAGAAAACAATTTCACAAATTAAAATACCACAAAATCATTGAAAAAATAATGCATCTGCAAGATATACACATACCTTTAACTGGGCTTCTTTGTGTTGCAATTCCTGCTCCAGTTTCTCATTAAGATCATGTAACGAAGTAGATTCTCGTTGAGCATTCACATAGCGCTTCTCTAAGGTTGCAATTCGTTCCTCCTACAAAACAAAGATCATGATAAGCGTGACAGTACTCCTCAAATATAATGGAACACCTCTAGTAAAATGAACAAACAACTTACTTGGTCTTCCTTTTGGGCTACATTTTCTCTCAAGTCCCGCTGAAGTTTGGAGTTGCCATCTTGCATTTTCAGGACTTCTTTCTGAGCCTTTGCCAGATTTTCCTCAAGT
This sequence comes from Frankliniella occidentalis, assembly GCF_000697945.3. Lineage (NCBI taxonomy): Eukaryota > Metazoa > Arthropoda > Insecta > Thysanoptera > Thripidae > Frankliniella > Frankliniella occidentalis. The sequence goes on along the minus strand of NW_026267373.1, from coordinate 325,976 downwards.
TCTGCAACCCTCCTTTGCCATTGAGCCAGTTCAGCAGTCTAACAAATTAACAGGAGAAAAAAATAAATTTGGAATCCAAATAAAAGTTAAAAACAAATAAAGCAAAACACAAGGATTATTTGAATGCCAGCATAATTATTTAGCAAAGTTTCAAGCTACAGCTCAGTGCATTAACAAGAACAAAAAAGAAAAGGGGGGGGGGATATAGCAAAGCCTTTACCTGCTTTTGGATTGAACCCTCTCTCTCTGATTCCATCTCTAGTTCAAGACCCCCATTTGAAAGGCGTTGCTGTGAGTGAAAAACAAAGAAGCAATGCGCAACTACCTCAAATATAAGTCATCACAGCAAGGTACTAAACTTGGCAATTACTCCAAAGTCAAACACAACATTTTCACAGAGCTTTCATATTTATGCTGCAATACACTTAATAACAAATAAGTGATTCCAGAGTTAAATATTGATACAATTTTGGAGAAGTAAAAGGACAATGTTGAGACTGATGGATGAGCAAAGTTAACAATTTAGAACTGTTTCAATAATGGCCAAAAAAAGCATACAACAAATAACTACAAGACTACAAGAAAAAGAAAAAAAACAACAGATCATGCAGTATTATGTCTTCCTTTTTTTTTTTTTGCAAAAAAATTACTGAAATTTTTGCAAAACTATTTTCTTGCTTTTAATTTTTTGTAAAATAAATTACTGTGCACAAATGCACAGATTTAAAGATTTGTGCCTCAAAGTTCAAAGCGGCACTGAATTACGGTAATGCTGATCAACTAATTCAATGATTCTAACAATCTAGAATTCTACATAAATTGCAGGGTCTAAAGGAAGTTCTTACCTTGTTAATTTGCTGTTGAAGTTGCTGTTGTTGCTGCTGCTGCTGCTGCTGCTGTTGCAACTGGTCATTCCGTGAATGATCATCTGATTCCTGCTGTCCATTTTCTTTGGGTTTTCCACTGTCTTCAGAAGAAGGAATTCTTCCACCAGTTTTCAACTGCTGAAGCTGTTGAGACAGATTATTCATTAGAAACTATTGTAAATGTAATTTTAAAAAAAAATTGGTAATAAGTTTGAATAAAAATAATTACCTCTTCTTTGACAGCTGTAAGCTCCTCTTCAAGAGTTGAATTACGTTCAAGTGCGACTCGCAACCTTTCTCGAACCTAGAATTTAAAAAAAATTAAGTAACTAAGCAAAATGCCAACGAGTACCCGCTGGTATTGAAACACATTTGAAGTGATTCTTTGTACCTTTTCATCAAGGGCTTTGTGATGTTCAAAAAGGGATTTTAAAGCTTTAAGAACCTCAACTTCACTAGAAACACCACTCTGGGCAGCAGCTTGTCTTTTCACCACTGTCATGCGCAATGATCTCTCATGGCGAGACACTAAACATTCTAGATGTTCTAATAAGAGCTGAAGATAAACAAAACAAAACAAAAAAATTAGTAGCAATAGAAAATAAAAAGTAAACAAATGGGAAGTAACATTGGTCTGTACTATTAAAACTTACCCTGGTGTTATTACGTTCAGCTTTTAATTCTGCAACTTCCTCTTCCCTCTCCAGAAGTTGTTCTCTTGATTGATTTAGTTCCTTAGTCAGTGTTGCAAGCTCCTATAACAACAAAAACACATTCATCAGAATATGAGACACCGAAAGCCTATGCCGAACAGCTTGTCAATCAGTTGATTCCTCTGTCAATCATAGTGTCCCTCCCCTACCCCGACCCGGCCTGGCCCGTGGGCCTGGCCACGCCAGGGGTGCTACAAGTATGCGACGGGGATGCTGTGGCTGAGAGCCGGGCTGCATGAAGGGGGCAGGGGCGCGAGAACGCGTGCGTGAAGGGCGAGCGGGAGTGGGAGCGCGCAGGGCGGGGGGAGCCGCAGTGTAGTACGGTGGGGTGGGTCGATACGGCTGGAGGGCCGGGCCGGGCCTGTAGGCCGGGCCTGTAGGCCGGGCCAGGCAGAGCTATGACCCCGATCCATCACCCACTACTCATCTGCCCAGCTCCCCAGGCCATACCCTGCGCTGCTCGCAGCAGATACACACCACACAAGGACACCACACCAGGTGGGCGGTTCGCGCCGTGCCGCCGCCTCCTAGATATGCTGTACCGCACGCAGGCGCGCGGCCGGGTTGCCTGCACACACGGGGTCCGCGGGCCCGGCGCACGTCAGTCCCATCAAAGTAAGGCCACGAAAGGGAAATGTGCAACGCGCGCTTGCGTTTATCGCTCACCTGGCATTTCCCCGCGACGGAAGAGAGGGGAAATAAAGCATTCAGACCTGTTTCGACCAAAGAGCTCACTCTCTACCAATGAACCACCACGTTAAAAAATCGATAAATCTTTTAGAGGCGATCATGTTTACAGCGGATTGTGGAACACGGTTGGCTTTATGGACCATTCCTCAGCTAACCAGTCTGGGATGCATGACATTCCTGCTGAATAACATATCTCGTTTTACTAGAGCTGCTGCTTAAGCCGGCTTAAGCCTCGTGTACTACCGAATCAACGAGCGCGCGAACATTCTGGGGAGAGGGAGAGGAGAGGGTACTTCCCCCGGGCCCTGCCAGCGTCTTGTCAGACTGCTCTGGGCGTTCCCCGCTCCGCTCCATCGAGATAGTAATAACGGAAAGGGCGTGTCTCTGGCTGGCGCGCGCTGGCTAGCGCTGGCGCGGCACGCCCACCTGAGGTTGACAGTGTCGCAGCTTGTTGCAGTGCAGCCCAATACGGTCCCACACCACACCTCTCACGCCCGCCGAGTCTCGGCGAGTCACCCGAGACGGGGGCCCGGCCGTCCCGTCGCTTCGGCATCTCGCAGTGCCGTGCTATATCGCTTTCTCTTTGGTCACCCAAGTCGCGTCTACTCCTCCGGCGGCTCTCCGCCGCCGCCGCCCCGCCGTCATCTGCTCCCCCGTGCATTGCGCCACTCCTTCCGCCCCGTCCCCTCCACGCCCTTTCACATACACAGCTGCATCCTCTGGCTGCCTCTGGCGTGCTGCCCCCAACCCCCTCTCCGGTGGCACTCATCTCCTTCCTAGCCCGTCGAGTGGGCTGGGAGTGGGAGCCTGGCCCCGGGGCTTACGGCCGCCCAGCGAATATTACCCCCCCCCCCCGGACAGCTGCAGGTGCACAGGTGCTGCACCTGTTGCAGCCGGTGCCGCACCGAGTGGGATGCGAGCACAACGCCCTGCACGGCTGCAAACTCACATGCCGCCACCGTGTGCAAACCCACACGCCACATGCGGGCCGGCCACAGAAGGGAATTACAGATGGGAACAAATGACAGAAATCGGCTGATTCATGGCCCCGCGGGGAACGTGGTACTGCGTTCAGGACATCTGAGGGCCGAGGGAAAGGGGGGGGGGGGATCTCTGTGCACTGAGGCCTGCAGAGTCTCGCCAGGAAGAGCCTCTACTAGAGTGCAGAGAGGCAAACTGCTTACGGGGTTGAGATTTAAGCATAGATTGGAGATTTCTTCATCTCACCCTCAATTGAAGGGGGACTTAGAAATAAACTGGTACAATCCAAACTGCAGACAGAAAATTGGGGGGGGGGGTGTAGAAGAAAGCTTTCATGCATACAAAGGTGTCTGATTCACCCCACCAAATTCTGTTGATAGACGATACAGCATGCACGTGTGCGGAAGGGTTGCCTACTCGATCGGGAGACGCTAGGCAACCCCACAACCACGCCTGCATGCAGTACAGTATAAGTACAAATGATGATGGGACAAATCCTACATACATGGAGCAACATTGGTCTCAAGATAAAAATATCCAAATATCACTCTTACCCCTGAATGCTTTCTTGATAAAAATTAGTATGACAGCCTTCAAGTACTTCAAAAATGTTGTTTCATAAATAATTATAGCAACTTATAATCATTTGGGGAATTCCCATATGGCATTTAAATAAAAACCCACAGCCACAGCACATTTTCAAGTCAAAGTGTGCCCATACACAACCAATAAACATATTAGAGAGATATAATACAGCTCGAGTTGGTTTGATTATTTTGAGCACAGACAATAAACAAAGATACATAGGAAAATAAGTTTCCACCTTAAGGTTTGGAAGGGGAGGAAGGCAAGGAAATATGGAAAGTAAGATATTAATTTAACAGTATTGTATGGGCACAATTAGTCATTTAAAAGAGTACAGCACTGCACAGCAAAATGACCATGGCAGTGGTAAAAGCTGCAGGTTTAACACTGATTACTCATTAATTTTGTCTTAATGACAACAGCGCTTAACCACTTAGATGGTGCTAAAATGAATGGGAGATCTGCACTTAGGTAAATTTGCAGGGCGTCGTTGGCATGTCAGAGTATAGGGCAACAGAAAATTAAGTGTCCTGGTTCAGTTTCCAGTCATGTTGGAGCCGCTGTCACAGATCAGAGTAGTGCAGTACAGTGCACAGGCAGGCCCACAGGGGCACCTAACCCCGACACGGCGCCGAGTGCCGGACGGGGCCTCGAGTTCGGCCGTACCTGAGGCAAGCTGGCCGAGATCTGCCTCTGCAAGGAGTCCCTCTCCTTCTCCACCTGCGCGAGCTTTGCCTCCAGCTCGGCCAGTCGGTCCTGGCCGTCCCGGAGGTTTTCCAGCAGCTTGTCGCGCTCGTCGAGCATCGACACCATAAGCTGCTCGAAGTTGGCATCTTCCCCGGCGAACTGACTCCCCCGCTGGCTGATGGAGTCCTCCGAGATGGTGGGCATCACGTCACACATCATGTTCCACATCGCGGGGCCGTGTTCTAGGGTCAAGCCCTACTCCAGCGATGTACACAAAACTTGACAAGCGGTCTCTTAAGCGCTGCACTCCCCGCTCCCGCCTGCAGCTGGGCTTGCAGCCGTGCTGGGGCCCTGGGCGGCCGGGCGCAGGGCCTCGCACGAGCCGCTATGAGCTAAAGTCAGGCCACCCGAGTTATCACAGCACTCTTTCTTCATTTTTCCAGCAAACGCGTATGAGACACGCCTACTGCGAGGTGCCCCGAGCACGACACTTTTCCTCTCAGGCAGCCATTTTAAACTGTGACGTCAGGCTGACAATCCGGGATCGTAAACCCGGACAAGGCGCTGGACGCGCGCGCGCAGATTGTGCACATTTTTCACAAGGCCGTGATTGATGGATCGACGAGAAGCGGCAAATATGAACTTGTCGGCGAACGAACCACGACACTGGCGCTAGTAGAGATTGTGTTCATTGTGTTGCGCTCTATTCCGAAGATTCCGAAAGTGTACTAATCTTCTTCAAACTGTCACTCTGAAGAGATATAAGGTATGTTCAGCTGGACATTAGGTAAATAAAACATTGCATACTTTTTAAATATCTATAATTTTAAAAAGAAAACACTTATCTAGAGCTACAAGATTTGTGACAATTCAAACAAATCAGCACATTCAAAAAATCAGCACATCTATATCACAGTTATGGCCTTGTTTCCACATTACTTCCACATTTACATTAAACAATAAAGGTAGACATAAGTACTAGAGCAAAGTATCCAATGCCTTTCCTGAATGGGCATAGCAAATTTAGACAACAGAATAAGGTCTAGCCAATAAGAAATGCTCACAGCTCAAACACAAATGAGGTAGGTGCAAAATGTACTAATTTACATAAGCTAACCAGTCTTCTTTTCTATCACTAGATTTTCTGTCCTATATAAATTGCCGACCATCACCTGCAAATTGACAAGCAAAAGTACACATTTATTAAAGATACACAACAAGAAAGGTTATATATAAGAACATGAACCACATGGCCAGCAGCCTTTTACATGTTACAACTGTGAAACTAAGATAAACATACCTGTCGTTTAATGACATCCAGGTTTTCTTTCCCGAATGTTAGAAAAGCCTCAATTTTCTTTGGATCGGTCTCACATTTGTGTTCTCGGAAATCGTCTTTCACCTTGCGAAGAGCATACATTCTGTCGATGAGACATTTTATTAGTAACACTTCACAATATTTAGCGGAATGAAGGTTTTTATAATAGTGGTGCAATGTTTAGGGACAAAAAGTACAGCAATCGGCAGATTACTTATATCATACAAGAGCATTAATTTTCTTTTGAATATTTTCAGGAAACGTAAAGGAGATCGGAGATCATTGGGAAGGTAGAAAAGAAGTATAAAATGTCTTGTGTGCATGACAAGCAACGAGGTTATGATATCACTTTTATACAATCGGAGGACTATGCCATAAAACTATGACAGTCACTGTAAAATTCATCCGTGTATCACCTGAAATTGTAGCTCGAAAACTTGCTCCCTTCCCGTAAAAGCGATTTGTAGAGCCTTAAGACTTCGTTTCTAAGTGAGGCCATTCCGACAGCTGAAGCAGCTATTCAATAGCTGACGTTATGAGGTCTTTTCTCTTTTCTTTCTTACTACTTGTGTTCCTCTTTGATCGTGTATCGTCACTACCCTTTAGTGTCTGGTGAGTGCGTGTTTGGCCTCATATCAAACACGCATCCACTGGGTATCGATTCACTAGGTCCTCTTTGCAATGTGTAAGGTCAATCAAATAATAAGGATGTTGTGAGCCAGAGATAATATTTATTCACCGAGAGTAGCAGTCGGCAAAACACAAACTCTTATTACCAAATCCCTAAGTACAATTATCACTTGATTACAATTGCTTTGCTGATTGTATCGATATATCGAAACCCTATTTAGTTGTAGATCAACTTACTGTGAATGGGGTTCAGTTGGCAGAACAAGGGCACCAACACTGACACAATCACTGATACACAAAGGGTTAGGCAGAGCAGAGAGCAAGTGCTCTGGCAGGGAGATGGATCGCTACTGAGGAGGAGTTCTGCTGAGCAAAACTCAGCAAGGCCCGGTAGGACCATGCAAAAACCAAAAAGGTAAAGAAGGGAAAACCATGGGCCGGGCCATTGCGAGCCAAAGGCTGCTGTATTCACAAGAGCCCAGCACCAAGTGAGGTGTGGAGAGGGGGGAAAAGATTTTGAGTGAAGGGGTATCGGCACAGCGTAGGGAGTATTGACACAGCGTCAAGAGTATCGGCACAACGCTGAAGCTGGCCGACAGCTGCAGAGCAGCTGCAGCCGACACCCCTCCCCCTCCCTCCCTCTGCCTCCCTCTTTTTCAATGATCCTTATTCGCAGTATAGCCCCGTAACTATTGGTCGACGTGTAAATAGTTACTTTTCCGACCTGTAACGCTATAACTTCCTGCAGGTATATAGAACGCCTGAACTGGGCAATGTTCATAGGTCGTCGTTAGAGTTGAACACGACCAAACGTTGCACAGCTGCAGCTGCCGGTTAACACGAGAACCATCGTATCGAACAATCTCCGAAAATGGCAATGCAAGTCGCTCTTGGTGTTTGTCGGGTCAACCCCAGCCCATTGATGACGATAAAAAATGGTGAGTACCGGTTGGAAAGGTTCAGGGAGGTAAAAGATGTACGTGAGCGCCGATCTGTCAGCTTGTCTCGAAATCACTATGATTGCCCACCTGTATTATTTGCTTCTGAAACCAATGTCGCCTCGGAATATCTTCTCTTATTTGCCAAACTTGTTTGGTATGAATAGGCTTAGTTTGACTTTGTAGCTTTCTACTAATGTGTTCTACTGGATAAGGTACCTCTATCATGTCCTTGTCTGATACCTTCATTTAGTGTCACATGCTGTTTTGTGTCATACTCTTTACTTTGCTTCTTTAAATGAATTTGTTCCGTTGCCATCATTGAAATATGCTTAGATCATGATGCCAATCGTCATGCTTATTATTTCTATTATGGACTTTGCTCTGTACTTATTAGTACAGTACTTAACAGGATTTGATAAACATTCTGCTGACTGATTTGATTATTATTTGACACTTACCCCCGTGCCCTCTTTTACAGTGTCTGTTCGCTGTCTTGCTACACAAGCTGCACCTAAATCAAAGAGCGTGCAGGATAAAACCGGGAAGAACATTGTATTTGTTGATGGCGTTCGCACTCCTTTCCTTCCCTCTGGAACAGACTATCAGAAGTTGATGCCTCATGAACTGGCGCGTCATGCTCTACTGTATGAATCTTTTCTTCCGTCTTAATATTATTCACTGTACCAAAAATACTAAATGTGCTATTTGATTTTCTAGCAACCTATCCCGCCGCACTGGTATTCCAAGAGAGGCAGTCCAGTATATTGTCTATGGCACTGTTATCCAGGAAGTTAAGACTAGTAACGTAGCTAGAGACTCAGCTTTGTGTGCCGGTTTCAGCGAGCGAATTCCTGCTCACACAGTCACTCATGCATGCTTGAGCTCCTGTCAAGCAATTACCTCAGGTTAGTCAGTCTTTGCTCATGCCCATTGAATTTTAATTTTTGATCCTTACAATTACTGTACCTTTTTAAATTTTAGGTATTGGTCTGATTGCATCTGGAGCCTATGATGTTGTTGTTGCTGGAGGAGTGGAAACCATGTCAGATGTGCCAATTCGTCTCAATCGCAACTTGAGGAGCATACTTTTAAAAATGAACAAAGCTAAGACTCCTTTGGCTAAACTCAAACTCCTAGCTTCGTTCTCACCCAAATATCTTGCTCCTGAGGTATACATATTTGATTTTTATTTCATTAACATTGTTTTATCTTCCAATTACTTATTAATTATCTTATTGTGAATTTGAAGCTACCTGCTGTGGCAGAGTTTACTTCCGGTGAAACCATGGGTAAATCTGCAGATCGTATTTCGGCTGCTTTCCAAGTTTCCAGGCAGGAACAAGATGATTATGCTAGGAGGTCTCACCAGCTGGCGCATGAAGCTCATGAAAAAGGATACCTTACTGATATTGTACCATACCCAAGTAAGAAGCTCAACTCCCAGATGTTTGATTTGAGACCAACTGTCAACCATTGCTAATTTTCTATCTATCTTGCAGTTCCTGGCTCTTCAAAAGTGATTAGCCGAGATGGCGGAGTCCGCGTTTCGACTCAAGACCAGTTGGCAAAGCTGAAGCCTGCATTTATTAAACCTCATGGAACTGTTACTGCTGCTAATGCCTCATTTTTGGTAAATTTATAATCAATTATCATCCCAGGGTTTTAATTAAATAAATTTTACTTTTAACCTATTTCTTTCTCTCTTAAGACTGATGGCGCGTCTGCTTCTATCATCATGCCTGAGAAGAAAGCCAAGGAAATGGGTGTGAAGCCAAAGGCATACCTAAGAGATTACATCTATGTTTCTCAAGACCCAGTACATCAGCTTCTTCTTGGGTTGGTGTTTGTAACAATAATAAACCTAATCTCTTTGAAATTGAAGTTAATTGTCATGTTTTCTTTTTAGACCTGCATATGCTATTCCAGAGGTACTTGCACGAGCTGGTCTTACTATGCAAGATATTGATGTGTGGGAAATTCATGAAGCTTTTGCTGTGAGTACTTTCGAACAGACTTGAAGAGATGAAGATGAAGACACATTATAACAAATGCGTTACAATTTAAATTGTTTTTTACAGGGCCAAATTTTGGCCAATCTGAAAGCAATGGATTCCGACTGGTTTGCCAAAACTCATATGAATCGTTCTGAGAAAGTAGGTGTTCCCGATTTGGCTAAATGGAACAACTGGGGTGGATCATTAAGTATTGGACATCCATTTGCTGCTACTGGTATGTACTTACTCGTTAAGCACTCACATACCTCTTTTAAATGAGAAGCCTGTAAATATCTTTGTTTTGTTCCCTAACAGGAGTGAGGCTTGTCTCACATGCTGCTAACAGACTCATTAAAGAGGGTGGTAGATATGCTTTGGTAGCTGCTTGTGCTGCTGGCGGCCAGGTAAATTACATGCTTGTTTTTTTTTTGTTTTTTTTTGTCTTGCCATTTAATGGACTCAACACTGATTTAGCATTTCTTCTTTTAGGGAGTTGGAATGATTATTGAAAGACATCCGGATGCGTGAAGAAATGGCAAGTAAAAGACTTCAACAACGGTTTTTAAGTATTCATATTCATCTTTTAAATATTGTTTGTTTTCTTTTACAAAACTTAAGGTAATCCTAAGATGGACTTTGACTGTTAATGCTATGAGTTGAACATCAATTTTCTTTTGTATACTTTTTTCCCCTCTGTCTTTTCTATACTTTGATTTTTAATCGGCTTCTCAAGTCTTCTGTATTTTTGTACAACTTGAATGTGTATTATTGTTTTATTGTAGATTTAAGACATTTATGTGCTGTTCACCTTCATAGCTATATTTTTTTATGACAGTTATAATAAATTATAAATAAAAACATTTGTCCCTTCTTACTGATTTGATTTTATTCAACCCTGAATTCCTTTCTGATAGAGGAACTTTACATTTTATAAACAGCTAATAACTTTTACTTGCAGACAAACATACCCTTACATCTCATACAGACTACAGTTGCTGAGATTTTTCCTGCCAAACACACCAAATATCACAGATAGAAAACAGTCTTTTAAAACAGTTGTAAATAAATGCAGTAATGAATTGTTAAATCTAAACAACTCCATTTGAGGAGCCACCATATTTTTGTAAGTAATGTGTAACAAATCTCTGACTAGACCAACAAGCAATTAAAAGAAGTCCTACACACATGACAAAAGATGAATGATACATTGATGCTGCTGTAAGATTTGACTTGGTGTTATTCTTGTTTAACCATGTCCACTGAAGGCAAATGCATGTCAAGATATTCATAGGTAACCTGCAAAACATAAATATGAACATAGATAAAACTATCTTAATGGTAGATAAATTCAGGAACTGTTAAGATATGGAAAGGAATAATTTACCTGAACCAAGACACAACACTTGCTCGTATGTCTTCCGGAACAGTACGGCCGGCTAGGTAACCCCAAGCAGGATAATACATTCCCACTGATACCTCAAAAACTAGAAATGCCACGTAACAAATTTGTGTCATTATTTGTGAAGTGTCTAAAGCTGTGAGGATAGCAACTACTGTCATTGAGACTGTCGCCATTTTCATTGCTAAACTTAACATATTTTCTGGGGATGTTAGCTCACTCGACATTATTGAGGAGTAAATAATTGACCCTAGCATAATGCTCAACATGAAGGCAGCAAATACAAGTCCTAAGGAAAAATTCAGAGGTAGTAGGATAGGTGACCACGCAATTACAAAAGTGTAAACTGCTGATTCGTAGAACATCTGGATTATCCCCAGCTAAACATAGAAACAGAAATTAATAGGATTAAAATCATGCATAAAGAAACTGCTTGCAAGACATTGAAATAAAGGACTTACATGAAGCAAAGTTTTTTCTTTTGGAGAAAAAATTAAATGTATTGATTTACAGGTAGTGTGTCTAAATGTAAAGGATTTTGTAGAGTCCAGTCCACAGTTTTCTTCCCAGCACACAGAGGTCACCATGCAAGCAGTGAGGAGAATTGGAATAGCAATCATGAAAGGAGCTAGAGGGCCCCAGCCACACAAGTCTGCCGCAATGCTAGACACAAAGCCAGCTACAACAGCCAACAGACCATTGTAAAAAGTGGCTTTGGCAAAGGTGTCATTCATCCATTCAGGAGGAAGCTGGAGATGTTGAATATGCTCGTGGATGTACCAAGCATTGAAAGCAGAAAATAAAATTGATGTGGCTATACCACTCAAAAATCGACTCAATAGGAGAATCCAAATAGACCGGAATGCCTGGAAACAAAATGAACTCAAGGTGATAGCAACCAAATAAATTACCACATCACACAAAAGAAAAAGAGAAAAACTGATACCTTTGTAAAACAGCAGAAAGCATACAATAGACAAAACAGGATACATAATTTCTTTCGACCGTACCGATCTGCCAAATGACCAACAACAGATCCAAAGAGAGAGCTAGACAAGAAACCGGCTAAAAATAGCTTTGATATCACAGAGTCATCAAAGTTATACTCATGATAAAGACGATATACATAAGGGCCTTGCAACCAGTCAGAAAATGTTGCAAGCAAATAAACAAATAGGTATTTCTGTTGTAACTTTTTAAATACAGCAATTTTTTCAATATCATTCCAATGCTCTTGAATTTTTTTATCATTATTTCTGTTTTTTAAAAACAATATAAATGTTGCAGTTGCAAGAGCCACAATAGTTGAGTACTCGAGGAACATTTTTGCTAGTTACAATCAAGACCCATCTACCACAGTGCATGAATTAACAACTAAACACGTCACTGACAATAAGATCAAAATTTTTAAGTAAAGTAAAAGACACATATGATTGAATAAAATGCATTCAACACTTCCTCACCACCAAATAAAATTGAAAAAGTATTAAAAACAAGTAAACATGAGGGTTAGAATGACAATTTGGTACACAAAAAATCCTTAAAATATGTAAAATGTGATTTAATAAACGATTATGAAATATTATAAAATAGTGTCACTTTGTATGTTAGGCAGAATCAAAGTATATCAATAAGAAATCAATCAAAAAATGTGAATAAACCCTATATTCCATGCATCCCACCATGATCCCACCCCCTTTCTCCTTTAGCAGACACGCCACGCCTCCTTATTTGTTTGTGGTTGTATGAAAAAGTGTACTGCGGTAAAGAGTTAAGATGATTTCAGGTAGTTAATATATTCCTTGTAAATTGTAACGCAATGCAATAAAATGCTTCCTCTTTCAAAGAATGATCGCAAAAATGAAGAATACACATGATAGAATGCTTTAAAAAATAAAATGTTTAAAAACTTTTTCTGTGAAGTGTTGGCTGTGCCGTGATAGTGCTTTGAGTGTGTCCGAATTCAGCCACCGACCGAGCACCGACCGGTCGGTCGTCGGGCGGTCGGTGGCCGGGCCGTGGCGAGCCACTCGCTCCAAGCAGCTATGCCACCCTGTCCACATTGGGTTAACCGCGAACCGCGAAATCCTTTCGCGGGGGATGATCGTAGGGCGCGGGTCTTACGCGGGGGATCGTCGCGGGTCCTCCGCGGGTCCTCCGCGGGGGTAGTCGCGATCCGCAACCATCCCCAGCGAAAGGACTTCGTGGTTCGCGGTTGGCATAGCTGCTTGGAGCGGCTCGCGACCGGCCGCTCGACGACCGACCGCTCGACCACCGACCGGTCGGTGCTCGGTCGGTGGCTGAATTCGGACACACTCTTTGAGTCAGCTGTCACCTGTCATCGCAAATCGCAACAAAAACACGTTATTTCCGTGATTTTGGACGTTTTTCATTGTCACCTGAAATACTTCGGGTTATTGGTGCGCTTTTGTCACTTCGTAAAAAAAGGTCACAATGTTAAGACCTAAAGCCTTAACACAAGTTCTCAGTCAGGCAAATACTAATGGTGTTGAGAATACTTTGTAAGTTCATAACCTTTACCCCACCCGAAAAGTAGTACAAAATGATGACTGTAGTCCTAAAACTATAATATCGACTGGTTTTGCTTCTCTATTTCCAGATTACTGAACCATGAAGGTGCTCTCTTGGCTTTTAGTGGATATGGAGATCATGATGCTAGGGTAATTGCAGCTATTTGCAGCAATATTTGGTCAGCCTACGAAAAGAATGGAAGAAACGCCTTCAAAGAAGATCGGCTACGGCTAGTGTTAATGGAATGCATGGTAAGTTCACGTCTCAAGACAAGACTACTCTTACTTTATCTACAGCCATATCATTAGTAAAGTAATATGATGGTTTTGTATTTTCAGGATGGCAAAGTTGCTATTACACAAGTGGCAAGTTTGCTTCTATGTCTGTATGCCAAGGAGAGTGTTGGTTTTGGATTACTGAAAGAAAAAGCACAAGCTCTTGCTACATATCTAGAAGAACCTCTTAAACAAGTGGCAACATCATGATATTTTTAAAAATATTTAAATTATAAGTCAGATTCAATTTTATACAAGAAATATTTAGAATGGCTGTTATCCCTCTGTGTTGATGAATAAAAATTATAAATTTTGTAGAATGTTTTGATTTTATAACTTGCGTCTTATTGACTTCTGATTCTGATGTCTATGTAGAGCGAGCAACCTTGCATGCATGAAAGCAAAAGCTCTATAACATTAGCAGAACCTGAGGAAGGTACAAGGGGAAGGAGCAAGATTCTCACTAGGATCATGCAGGAGAGAGAGTATAAATATTCACATTTTTATCAAAATACTTCGACGGCTGCGCCAACTGCATATGTCAATCAATGAAAACCAATCAAATAACTAAAAAGAACATAGCAATATTCGGTAGCACAAGTTTGGCCAGCTTGACAGAAGCTTGAGAAAAGACAGAAAGATTCAAATCGTCCTCGAATACCGCGCTCGAGTTCGGAAGGTTCGTCACTGTTTCCTGTGACGTCACTTCAGGAATCTGTCAGTGCTTTGCTTCTGCTGCTCCCTCCCCCCCGCGCAGCAAGTGCAAGGCCGGGGGGTTTGGATTGGATGTGTGTACGCGAAGAAATGTTAACCATGACCATGTCAATTGAGTTTTAAGTGCTCCGTACGAACCAATAATTGAACTATCTTTATTCTATAGAAACGTCTAAAAGTGCAGTTCAACTTCGCCACCAGTAGCTCACCGACCAACCTCGTATAGTTAAAGTTACTAGTAACTTTCTTCTGCTAAGTGAGGTTGGACGTCGAACGACCTTTGAAAATAAAGTAGATAAAAATAAATATGACTTAACTTCAAGAGGCTGCAGTACAAAGGGGTTGATATATTTGAATCGATGTCAGACTGCCATATCAAAGAATGGATGAAGTAGCGTTTCACCTTAATCAAAGACTGGAATTTATTCAGGTAAAACAATCCTTGATCTGTTTGTCATAGAATATTTCTTTTGAAACCAAATAACATTTCAAAGTGTTGCATTGAATAGAATAAGAGTTTTTTCAAGGTCATTTAAAGAAGGAAATGTGTGCCCAACTATTTATTACTTGATATGTAATAGTCTATGTAAATAGGACTGCATGAATGCAAGAGTCTATGCGTGCTACAAGGTTTTCTTTTACAACTTTTTCTATCACTTGAAATATGTGTATGACAAGCTGTTAACTTTACTTACTATAAACGATGATCAGGCTACCCTTGTTTTGGTTTTATTATTAGCTCTTCTATTCTTATAATGCTTCCTGTTGATGTTTACACATATATTACAGGTCCAGTTATTATCTGCGATCCAGCATGGGAACATGGCTTTCCAAAGTCGGTTACATGAATTACACAACCTAGCTCTAGTAGCAATTGAAAGTAATCAAGTCACAGCAGTTCGTCAAACATTTAACTCAGTTTGGGAAAAGTTTGTCCATCTTATTCGGGAAGTGAGATCATCCTTGCCTCAATCTGCAAATCCAGTTGTTTTATATGATGAGTTTATGCTGATGCTAGGGAATGAGTGTAAGTTTATTTAATTTTTTATCTTATAAACATAATAAGCTTATCCATTAGATGTTTAAACATTATTTTGTTTTTTAATGCAGTAAACAGACGAAATTTCTACACTGGTTGTGTGGGATTTGCCCTTGGTGGCATGATTGGTTTAGTGGTGGGTATGTCCCTTCACTCAACCCCAACACCTAGTCAGAGAATCAGAGGAGTTGTGTGTATTGATTACAGAGGACTGGATGTAAGTCTATATCAATTTTAATTTGATAAATTAAGTGTCTGTGTCCACTTTTCCTGTGAGTTCTTTCTCCAACCTATTTTCAGGCCGTCTCAACTAGTGATGATGTTCCCATGCCAGTTGTGACTGCTCCTGACCAATTGCTAATTGAAGTTCGTGCTGCTTCACTTGATTACCTGGACATTAAAATCTGTTCTGGTTATGGGCGAGTTTTACGCAGACAGCTGCATAAGTATACTCCTGTAAGTGTTATTAAATCATGTGATGATAATTAAATCATGTAATTAAGTGCCTACCATAGAGAGCAAAAGTATGTAGGAAGTATAATCCATGTACTTTATACAGCTTTGTTTGTCAATTTCTGCAGAGTTCTCCTAAAGATTTGCCCTTTGTTCTCGGAAGAGATTGCTCAGGTGTAGTAGTTGACATTGGACATGATGTGAAAAATTTTGAGGTAGATCCTATGTAATATGTAATACCCAATATTAGACGTTCTGCCTAAATAGAATATGTGTATTCTAAAGGTTGATTTATTTGTAATTGCAGATTGGTGATGAGGTATGGCTTGCAGTCCCATACTGGGCTTCAGGAACTTTAGCTCAGTATGTGGTAGCAAGAGAACGTCAAGTTGCCAGAAAACCAAGAGGAATTGGGTTTGAGGGAGCTGCAGCTTTACCATTTTCTGGCTCAGTAGCATGGGATGCCATGGTAAATCAGGCTAAATTAAATAGTCACAACACTCGAGGAAAGAGGTAAGACTTTCTTTTCAGAATTCATTCATTAATTAATTTTTCATTTCATTTCATTTTTTCCTCAGAATTCACTTAACTTTTATTTCCAATCATTAAGACCTATGTTTCAAATCACATCAGTGTACTCTTATCTGAGGAGGTTGTTCCCTTTTTTTACAACAAAACATCTTTAATATATGTTTTCTTTTTTTTCTGTTATCAGGGTTCTTGTTCATTGTGGAAGCAGTCCAGTTGGCTGTGTCGTGACTCAGTTAGCAAGACTCTGGGGAGCAAATGTTACTGTTACATGTCCAGCGAGAGCACTAACTGTGTGTAATGCTCTTGGGGCAGATGATACTATAGTATTTGAGGAAGGTCCAGTGGACAAACAACTTGCAACACGGAAAAGGTTTTGGACTATCACCTATTCACATTTCATCATCATTATGCATTAATAAAATGTCTGTCTATTTTTTCTAGGTTTGATGTGGTTTTTAACACATTAGGCGCTGTTGTACATGAATCATGCCTCAGGTTTTGTAATGACGATGGCATTGTTGTTACAACTGTTGCCACGCGAATTGCCTCAGACTCGTATGGTTTCATACTAGGAGCTTTGTATGCTCTCTGGGTTAAAGTTCAATGTCTAGTTTTGAAGGTAAAGATGCATGGGACATGTAATTTAATTGCTTAAAAAATATGCAGGTCCATTTAATACTTTAATTTTCTTAGCAGGAGAGAGTGGCTTGGGGTGCAGTTCATCTTAATAGTGATACCCTGAATGAACTGGCAAGGCTAGTGGACAATGGACAACTCCAACCTGTTGTGGACAAAATTTTTTCTCCTCGAGATGTAGAGCTGGCGTTCCAACATACAGACTCTGCCCAGGCTATC
This sequence comes from Frankliniella occidentalis, assembly GCF_000697945.3. NCBI lineage: Eukaryota > Metazoa > Arthropoda > Insecta > Thysanoptera > Thripidae > Frankliniella > Frankliniella occidentalis. Next base: position 308,773 of record NW_026267373.1, on the reverse strand, counting down.
GGAAAGACAGTTATTCGTTTCAGGTACATATTTACCCAATTTTAACAAGTGTGTGTGTGTGTGTGTGCAATATTCTAAATTCTATAATTCCTTTTTGATGTGGACTTTAAAATTCCAAGAATATTATTGCTTATTGATCACTTTCACTGTCTGTTTTCCGAGTGTTTAACAACGTGTGTATTTGGTATGTTTATTGTTAAGCTTTTGTGCTTGCAGCTCTCGCTTCAGATGACATGGACTTTGGGGCAGGATCGGTGGGACTCCTTACAGATCTGCCCCAGCACCTTATTCTTAAAGCAGTCCTTTCGTGTTTGTCCTAGTATGTGTCCCATAAATTGCATGGTATTACTGTGATTCACTACTGATCATCATTAATTTAACACTGTAACTTACTGAAATGTTAACTTCTAACTATTTATTTTTTTAAGTTTTTAAAGTTGTCTTATTAATTTGTTTCAGTGGCTTTGGGTACATTGATGATGACAACCAGTCTACCCGCTCTCGATCTTCAGTCAGATCTTCAAAGCCTGACATTCTCTCGTAACTGATTCCTACAACATATCCACAAGCAGTGTTGCTTGAAGGACTATCATCTGTATCTCTATACATACTCAGATTACTCTTATGCTAATTGATGTTTGGATTTGTGTGTCCTACCATCATTTCTGAAGCTGTAGGATCTGCCTCAGATTTACTGCTGGCAAGCTAAAGCATGCAAGAGTTGAGTGAGCAAGTAGTCCTATTACGGGTGTAGTTTATCATATACAAGATGTTGTTTCCATTACTTGATCAGTTATGTAGGTAGTTATAAGAAATTGGCCAGCCAAGATAAACTGCCTTCTTTACATGCTCTGGCACTGAAATCAATCAATTTCATCGCTGTCAGCCACTATATTCAAGAAATGACGAGAGATTGCTCTAGTCATTTATGGATCTCTCTATCCTCTTTTGTCATGACGACTAAACACATAAGAGAATTTATTCTTTTCTCTTTGTTTGAGTGAGTGTATAATGAAACTGAAATTATGCTTGAAATATCAAAATAATGTTGAGAATTTTGTTGAACTGGTACTTATATCTGATTTTTTTCAGTTTGGTTCATTAGTCACCTACTTTGAGTATACTTGTACTTCGTAAGCACTATCCTAGAAAATTGTCAGTTCCTCTCCTTCAAATCTAGTTTGACTGTAGACTGCCTTGTTCATTCATCAACAAAACTGAAGATAGATCTTAGAAGAAATTGTACATAAAATTTTATTTTGAAATATGAACTAAATAATGATGATTGAATAGCTTTATTTCAAATAATGATGACAATAAGAAGCAACAGCATCCTCCTTTTTTTCTGCTGACCTCATCGCACGATGGACCCTTTTGCCAGACCGAGCCGAGGGGAGGGTATGCATGATCGACTTTAGACGGAGGCCGATAAGGCTTTGCTCTCGGTGCTCTCGGCGTACTTTGGGCCGAGTCATCCATGCGGCAAACAACGATGACGGCGGAGGTAAGTGTAATGCCTGGGCTTGCCCACCGGAAGACTCGGTGCTGCGAAACAAAACAACAAACCCTTGAAAACTTTTGAGAAAGTGGAGAACCCATGTATCAAAAATTGCATCATGACTGCCTTATATGCCCAATCTAAAATGTGCTTGTATTGTGCACAAATTGCTTGAAACGCCTCTAAGGCGTCAAAAATTCGCATATAATGCATATAATGCAGTCATGATGCAGTTCTGCTAACGGGGAAGCGCATAGAGTCCATCCTAATTCTTAACCTTGCGGAGTACGGAAGAGGGAATGCCCGTGCGAGAGCGCGGGGGGCGACGTTTCCGGAGCGGCCCTCTGGTAAATAGCTTGTGTGATCCTCGGGAAATTGTCAGACGCGGAACCACCCGACTCGGACGGACCTTCCCCCTTCACGACATGCCGCACCCCGCGCACCGCTCCGCTCCGGGGAGATAACAGACGGGAAAGACAACAAACTTGTCGGTGAGTGGCGCGGGCCGGGGCCCGGTCGGGGAGGAGAAAGGGGAAGGGGCCGGCCGGAGGGGAGGGGCGGGGCGTCAAGGTACGAATAGAGTGGGAGTAAACACTCAGCTGACTGGATCCAGGCGGGCGGCGGGGGCCAGTCCGAGACGCGACACGCTGGAGTTGCAGTCGTGGTCGACGTTGTGGTGTTCGCGGACCCCGACCAGTAAACACGACGGCCACCCGACGGACGCCGCTGGCCGGCCGCGCGCGCCGCGCACCTCATCGCCCCGCCGCCGCCGCCGCCCGCGGGCCGGACGCGACCCGCGAGAACTGGAGCGGAATGCGAATCGCGCTCCTCCAGCCAGAGTCGGGCGCCGTGCCGTCACACCGACAGGACCGACAGGCGGGCCGGGCGCCGCTGCTTCGAGCCGTTCGAGCCACCTGTTGTTGACTCCGCGGCCGCTTCAGGACCCTCCAGGAGGACGGGTCGACCTCGCCGGCCTCGCCGCAACCTCGCGCCCGGTCTGCGCGCCGCGCGCCGCCACCGCCGCCGCCTACACCACCCCGACGACGCCGGACCGAGACTAAATATTTTACGAAGAGCCTTTGATTGCCGTGACGCCCGTGACTGAGAGGATATTGCATCGCCGCCCGACGGATAACTAACTCGTTATTGGACCAGACCGGCCGAGACAGAGGTAAGTGTACCGAGTGCGGGGAAGGGCCGAGTTTCTCGTCGGTTCTTACTACACTACACACATACGCCCGCCCCC
>NW_026267373.1:302930-305219 GCF_000697945.3 Frankliniella occidentalis | reverse complement strand
GGGGGGGGGAGGCACCGTGGCGGGCCCCACGTGTGCGCGGGAAGGGGAAGAGGTGTCCTCGCGGTCGCAGAGCGGACGGACGCAGCCAGGACCCTGTGAGTGTGCGCGCCATGTACGTCGCCGCGCGCCGGAAGTTTGCGAGTGTGTGTGTGTGTGTGTATGTGTGAGTGAGAGGGCGCCAGGCCAGGATAGCTTTTGGGTTGCGGCCCCGCGTTGGTTCGAGCGAGAGGGTCACCGCGTGCCTGTAGTATTGGCGTGCCGTGCGCGTTGGCCGGGGAGCGGGCAAGCCTCCTGTGTGTCCCGCTGGCGTGCTGGTGCTGGTGTGGGCGGGCCGGGCCGGGGCATGCTGGCCGCGCCGATGTGCAACCCGATACAGAACGCCACAGACTGCGGCCGGCCCGGCCAGGCACATGCAAGGCCTTCAATCAGACCGTCAGTTTGCGTTACCTGGGGACGGTGTTTTGAGTTCTGCCCCCCGCCCTCACCCCTTCCCCCACCCGAGGCCTCACGCCAAACGATTGGTGGACGACGCGGTATGGGCTTTCCGAGCCAAACATACGCGCGTGTGCGGGCTGCAGGAGAGAGAGTGACAGAGCGTCAGCGTCAGTCCTGGGCCGAACCCCATGGATAAACAATAACAGCGGCAGCAACAGGCTCAACGCGAGAAGCTTTGCATTAGCATCCAAACATCACTGGTAAAAAGTGAAAAGGGCGTAAGTCCAATGGGACGTCCGAGGACTTGGGCCCTTTCCACTTTTCACCAGTGACACGACAAGCCGTCAGCCTGATGCGCGGAAAACACCTCGACTTATCAACGCCAAGCTGCACGCCGGGCTGCCGCTGCGGGTTGGGCCAGGGCGGCGGCGGCGACCTTCTGGTGGTCGCTGGGTGGCTCCGGTTGGTCCCCGCGCCGGCCCGGCGGTGGCCGCGGTGTCGCTGCCGCTGGCGATGATCGTCCCACATTTGTCCCCTTCAAGCCGCCCCCGGCCGCGTGTGGCTCGTCATCATTCCCAGTGCGAAACTGCAATTACGGGCGTCAGACTGGCGGGCCGGGCCGGGCTCCGCACCGCCATGCCGCCATGCCAATTTCTATTTTTTTTCCCCGCACCGGTGGTAATCACCGAAATCTCTGCGGTTTGCCCGCCCAGCAGAGCGGGCCAGCCATTTTCATGTTTCAAATTCCTCTCGTCACATACGTACTCACACTCGACTCTTTAGTTGTTTCCGCGCGCCTCGCGCTCCACTTTCAGCGCATTTTCAACACGTTAAGCGTGATTTGTCAGAGACGCGAGTGGACCAACATGGTGGGAAATGATTGCCTTGCGCATCAGTGCAGGACCCCAAAAAACAAATGTTAAATGCACACACACACACAAGTGTTAAAACATATAGCGTGGACCCGACACGTTATAAAATGGGAAGGCTTTGTCGCTTGCGGCTCCAGAAAGGCTGCGCGTCGTCGGCCCTCGCCGGGCTGCCGTGCGCTCGGTGAAGGTACCTTATCGGCCGCGCTCGTTGCGCAAGGCGCTGCCCCCGGCCGCCCCCGGGCCGCCCCCGCCCGGCGCGGGCCCGGCGCGGTCCAGCGGCGCTCCGCCCTGACCTTTGAAGCGAGGTAAACCTGTGGGGTAGGCAGCGCGTGGCGGGGCTGCCTACCCCACAGGCGCTCCCGCGCTCCCTCCGACACACCTCCCGCTCCTACCTCACGCTCCCTCCGATCCTCACTTCACTTCACTTTAATACCGTAGGGTTCCACCCTCTCTCCCCGCTCCCTCCGATCCCCCGACTCCTTCCGATCCTCCAGCTCCCTCCGCTCCTCCCGGCTCCTCCCGCTTCCACTGCTCCCTCCACTGGCACTGGCATCGCTCTCTGGCCCGGGCCGCGCTAAAATCGGCGGCTCACTCAATATTTACGCGGTTTAAAATGTGTACATTTGCCGGTCACGTTGTGCATGTAAGAGGAGGCTATATACTCATACACTCCACCGGTATCTATCGCCGTGGGGATTCCCGCGCGAAGGGGCAGCCGCACGGGATCAACAAAAACAAATCAACAAGCACGAAGTGCGAAAGCGGCGGCAGCGGATCCCCCGTACCGTCCAATAAGGATCATGATCGGGGGACTGATGGCTGGCGATGACGGCGACTCCCTGCTGCTCAGATCCTGAAGAACACGTGATGCTGACAGCCGCCCCCCCCACCCACTCCGCCTTCCTCCCCGGCCCTGTCCTTGAACTTCTTGCTACATGCCCGGACCCGGGCCGCGGCCGCGGCACCTTCTGCGTCGGCCAAA
>NW_026267373.1:291615-302160 GCF_000697945.3 Frankliniella occidentalis | reverse complement strand
TGGCAGACTGCTGCTGCTGCTGCTGCTTGACTTCCGGAGAGGGGGAGGGGGGGGGGGCGAAAGAAACTGTGCCGCGTTAGGCGCATCGTGGCGTGGCCCGCGGCCTGCTTCACCGTGGCTTTGCGCCTCTGCGTTGCGCTTTGCGTAGCACCACCGCGTAACTCCTCGCGCCTCCTCCTCCTCTCACTTTGCGCTGGAAAAACGAATGTGACATGTGTCACGTCAGTGGGTGCAGTTGATGTGGCCAGTTAAGCAGGTCACACTGTGCAAAACATGACCAAAAATATAATAACACCACACATCCGACACACCAAGGATGTCGCACTTGTAACGTGACAAGATGTCACGTTAGATTTTCCAGTGTTGTGCTCACTCCAACCAACCACTCGCTCGCCGGTTGACTCGCTCCTGCTGTCCCCGGATTCGGTTGAGAATGTCATGTGACAGCCGTAATTGGGCGGGCTGTCCAAAATAAGACGACTCTCGCTGTTTCCTCCCACGCCGGCCAGTGTCACCTACCCGTGCGCGCGGTAGCCCTCGCCTCGTCGCGGTACAACCCGTGCGAGGTCACCAAAATCGGACAATCAGACTTAATGACAATTGTTGTAATCTCGTGTGTGGAATCTTTTGCGCCACTTTTGGCCAGGAGCGCCGTCGTGTCCTCCTGGCCTGAAGTTCACCTCGTCTCCCTTTTACTCCCAGTGTTTCCCATTATCTCCCACTCGAAAATAATTATGCTAATAAAGCATATTAGTATAATTTAAAGGAAAAGTTTTTTTCTGTGTCTGTTACGACTGCTCTAGTCGTCAGATAGCAGGTGAGACGCCTCCGAGGCGACGCTCAGCGAGTCGGCGGGATCTCCTGTCGCGGCGGGGCGGGGGAGGTTCTGGCTTGTAGAGGTCGGTGCGGTCAAGGTTGGAAGGGAGAAAGGCGTGCTTGGAGAGATGCGGCTATACAGACCGGCTTGGAGACCCTTGCGTACCTATAAAATAAAAATAATTCCTTGCAATCACTTGATATTAACGAAAATACACAGTATCTTCTTGGTGGTGCAGCAAAAGGTCGTGGTCGAAAGTCGTTGTCTCAGTGTTGCGGTTTGGGGTACTGTCCGCTCGACGGAACGGGCGACGGTCGTCTTTCGGTCACCTCATCTGCCTAAATCCGCTTCTGCTGTGCTTTGCCACCGTAAAGTTTCTGTGGTTTGTTTTTATCTGAATAAAATTAGTAATAATAATCTGAGTTTTTTTTCCGCCTCATCGTGCCTCTTTGAAACTGCTTCATGTACCCACCACCCCCACACCCGCCCCCTTCCTCCAACTAGATCAAGATACCGGAGTGCGAAGGGCAAGGAGCGGGGAAGGGGTTGCCGGGTCGGGTGAGGTTACATTTTCGCGGAAGGGTAGATACGCCCCCCCCCCCCTCCTTGCTCACACGGTCAATTTACCTCCGTTCGCCCGGGCGGCGCGCGCGGCGCCTGTCGCCCTGTCAGGGCGCGGCGGGACCGCGGCGGCGAGTGCAAAAGTGATTTTTGCGCGCACACGCCATTTGCGGCGCTACACGCTCGGCGAGGTTCCTCGGCAGACGGCCGCACCCACCCACGGGCGAGCCTCCATGAGTGTGGGCGTGCTCTATGCTCTAGCCCGCCTCGCCCCGCCCCGCCCCGCTCCGCTCCGCCCCGCTCCGCCCCGCTCCGCCCCGCTCCGCCCCGCCTCGCTCCGCCTCGCTCCGCCTCGCCCCGCCTCGCCCCGCCTCGCCCCGTCTCGCCCCGCCTCGCCGCACCCCGCCTTGCCCTGCCTTGCCCTGCCCTGCCCAGCCTGGTCCGACTGTACACACGTGGTAGAGCACACCTGCTTCGGCAGACTCAAACATCTCTTTGTAGAAAATACCCACGAAAACCAAACAAACTGCTGACAGTAAACGAATATATTTTGAGACGCAGACAAGAGATCGATGTGCTGGTATACCTGATACCTTATTGGGGCCGAGGACTCTTCGCGTGATTGGGATTAGACGTTTTCACTTTTTATCTCGACGATAAAAGTGTGTGCTACATATTTATCTTGTTCGCATTATTTCCTCATGATTAACTCTGCTCTGTCTTCTTGTGTTGCAGTGGCGCGTCGCTTGCTGCCCATGGAACCCGATCACAGGAGGACCAGCAGCAGGGACGTCCTGGTGGCGACCTCAAGAGCCCGGTGACCCCGCCCCACCCCGCCCCACCACATGCTCAGAACGCCCGCGGTGTGGGCCAGCAGGCCAGAGCAGCACGCCCGTAAGAGGCGCTTGCCCTATTTTAATTTTTTATTTTTCTGACAAACTGTGATCGCCCCCATACTAGTCACCAAGATGTACGCCAAAAAGTTCTACAGTCGGATCGCCGACGACTTCCGGCACAAGGAGCTCTTGCCGCTCAAGATGCTCTTCTTCGTGCACGCGTCAAGTGAGTGTCGGCGCGGCGTGTCATTTGCGAATGATCTTTTTGTACGATCCCCTTCTATGTCTCTAACGGAATGTGACAATGCTCTTCTGCAGCCGTCCTAGTGCTGTACCCCTACCTGACGATCCACATGAGGGAGCTGGGGATCAACGTGGAGGAGACGGCCATCATGTCGGCCGTGACCCCCGTCGTGGCCATCGTCATGCCTCCCCTGGCTGGCATCGTCGCGGACCGCATTGGAAACTTTAAGGTGAGTCCTAGACATGTGAGATATGTTTATCGCGCGATGTATATCCACATCTGCCCCCTGATACTGGTTGCAACCTCGGCTGGACGGGGCCCGGCGGCGTGGTGGCCGGTGGGCTTGAGGCTCTAGATGACGGACCTGACGGGCGTTCGCAGATGCCCCGATGTCGCGCCTGTTTCTCCTCCGGCCGCAGCGTGGCTCAGTCATTACCGCCCTAGTATACTGCGGCACGGTCGCCTACGCGAGCCCGCTCGCTGATCCCAGCACTATAGCTCCACGCCACTGCTCACATTTTGTTATTAGGTTTGCCGACATTATGCCATCCCATTTCGCATACCCGTGAAGCGCGCTCATGTGAAGCGCACAAACTTTCAGCTGAAACGCGAGTTTTTTGACTTCCTTTTTTTTTTTTTTTTTTTTTGACGCTTGACGCTGGAGTGACAATTACAGCCAAATTTTATTAGACAGTCTTTTATTTTCGTTTTGCCCAGTTTTGTGGTGTTGCGAGGAGCTCTTTTGACGCCGTAGTGTGCAATACACTTAATGTACACTTTTCAATCCCCTCCCCCGCGGTCCCGTCCCGCGATGCTCCCTGCTCCCGGCGCGGCGGCTATCGCGATGTTGTTCGTCACGCGTACCTATGGGTCACGGATGCAGAGATGTAATCACATTATTGTCTCCACGTCTTTAATCCGATCGACAGAGCTCTTACGAGAAAAAATAATATATACCATCGATCAGATGATTGTGTGCGGCAGTTTTTCCCTCCCCCATTGCAACGCGCATTACACTGGTAATTCAAAAGTTCGGCCAAAGATATTTTTCACGCTCTTCTTTGCCCTGAGAAGATCCGCGTCCTTGTGGGGGCGTACAGCGTGGGTGATCTGAGCAGTCCCTTTTTTTTTCTGGTTATACTGTACCGGATTTAGGAGCGCGGACGGGTTGCATACTCGCACGGTAGGCAAGCCCACCCGCACGCCTCAATCCAGTACAGTACAACCAGAGAAAAAGGACGGCGCAGGCGCAGATCACCCACTCTAGCTGCATCAGCTTAAGGGAGTGCTGTCGGGTAGCAGGCAGCAAACCGAACAGCAAAGCCCGATTTCACCCGATTGTCAATCTAATTTTTACATTATGCGACATGACATTTTATTTTTGTTGAGGTAGCACAATTTTTTGGACTTGAGAAAGTTCACTAATGTAACAAGTAGAGTGAAAATCGTTTGAAATCGGGCTACGCTGTTCGGTTTGCTGCCTGCTTCCCGACAGCACTCCCGTGCGCTGATGCAGCCCCTGTTTAGCTACTGTCGGCTACTGTACTCACTGAGAGGCACGTGTCGGCTGCGCGCTCGCAAAGACCTTACAGTTTCACAGTGTAGGCCTGCGCCGCCTTCACCGCTCGGCACGGCAAACGACACCGCGGCCCTTTCTTCCGCATCTCCATCTCCGCGCCATCTTCGCATAATGTTTATAAATAATCACTATTGCGCTGTCTCTGTTACTGCTGCTGCTGCTGTGTCTCGCTCCGTGACCGTTCGTTTGTGAACTTCATTGAGGTGCTGCTCGGCTCGGACAAGGTCTCCGAGTCTCTAGTGAGCTGGCCCGACCGAGCCGAACCGAACCATGACCAGCACAACGATGCACCGATGCCGGTCAGCCTTGGCAGAGAACACATGGGCGCCGCCCGCCACCGCCTGCCTCCCGCTCGCCCCGCCCTCGCCCCTCGCTGTTGGGTGGATGTGGATACCCGATTCGCAGACGCCTCGATGCACTTCCGGTATTGCCGAGCCGTTGCCGGATTATGTCGGATCCATGTCCGGTATGGTCCGGTAGCGGCATACAGACAGCCGCAGCCCGAGCGAACGATGTTACAAAAACGAAAAAGGGTATCAAACGGGCTGCATCTGCGAATGCGCAAATCAGCCCCGGCGAGGCCAGTTTTAAGGTCAGACGTCGCATCCGGCGGCGCGTCGCCGAGCAAGACCAGACATTCTAAAACCCCGCTCTTCTCAGATTTAGTTTGGTCTGGTTCTGGTGAAAACCGCCGAATTCTACTCTCGACTTGGTCCGGTCGTCCGTATCAGGGGCGAAACAGCGCAAACAGCAAGAGCCCCAGAGAGGCAAACATTCCGCTTCCGAAAACAATTCCAACAGCGTGTCTAATAATAAAGCGATAAGCAGAAATCCGTTTGTTTCTTTTCCTCGCAAGTCGTATATATTTCTTCGCGTCCCCGCCCGCCTCTCCGCCACGCTCGAACAGCCCACGGCTTTTTACTTCTTTTTTGCATATTGGCGCCGCGCATAGGTGCAAAGATGATATGACGATCCGCGAGCAAACGAACCGCGAGTCAATGGACAGGGACCGGTTTAGCCGGTCGCCGAGCCCCCTGTCCCCCTCCTCCCCCACCTCATGACCCTCCTCAGAGTGACGCGGTGGGCGCCAGGCCAGCAGGCGCCGAACCGGCCCCGCACTCGGCACATTTCCCTGCCGCGCACTTTCTTCTGGGTCATGGGTGCGTCCCAGGGCCGTAGGCTGCCCTGGCTGTGGGCCGCCCCGGCGGTAAACCACCCCGGCGGTGGGCCTACCAGATAGTAGATAGCCCTAACGGTAGGTCTTTCTATGCGGCAGACCACCCTCACCCTGGCATTAGGCCCTCTAGGCGTTAGGTCTTCTAGAGGCGGTAGACCGGCCAGGTGGTAGGACTATTGGGCGTTAGATCGCCCTAGCGGTAGGTCTTCTAGGCGGTAGATCACACTGGCATTAGGCACTCTAGGCGTCAGGTCTTCTAGGCGGTAGACGGGGTAGTCCGCCTTGGTGGTAAGCCTTCTAGGCGTTAGATCGTCCTAGCGGTAGATCTTCTAGGCGGTAGACCACCCTGGCATTAGGCCCTCTAGGCGTTAGGTCGACCAAGAAGATCCTCCTGGCGGTACACCGCCCTGCTGGTAAGCCTTCTTGTCCCTAGATCGCTCTAGCGGTAGGTCTTCTAGGTGGTAGTCCGCCACGGCGACAGGCCTTTCTAGGCAGTGGACCGCCCTGGCGACAGGCCCTCCAGGCGGTAGGCCGCCCGGGCGCCGCGCCGCCCGCTGTGTTGCCTGCCCTCGCGGCGCTCTCTCTCACGCCCGCCCCCCTCTCCGTGTTCCAGCTGATGCTCGCCGTCTTCTCCAGCCTGGGCGGGCTGGCCGCGCTGCTGCTGCTAGCCGTGCCCGTGGGCCGCTACAACGTCAAGTACCCGGACCGGGTGTTCCTGACGGTGGGCTGCTCGGGCGGCAGCCTGCAGGCCGCGTGGGCCGACACGCACCCGTGCCGCGCCGCGCCCTGGTCCGGCGACCTGCTCAACGTGACGCTGGACAACTGCGGCGTGTCGTGCCGCGCCGACCTCCCGGACGCCGGCCAGCTCAACAGGACGCTGCGCGGCGCGCCCCGCTTCTCGCTGCGCATCGCGGACCAGAGCCACAGCGACACCTTCTCGTACGCGCTGCCCATGAGCGGCGGCAGCAAGGCCGCGGACGCGCGCCTTCTGGCCCGGCAGAACTCCGGCCCCTGGGCCTACTTCCCCACGCCGGGGCTGCACACCTTGACCTGCAGCCTGGCCGCCCCTGGCACCGGCAACGACACCGCGACCGCAGACCCGCCCGTGGGCCAGGGGCTGGGCTGCAGGCTGGGCCGCGACGGTCCCCCAGGACACGGTGAGTGCCTTCCTCCACCTACTAATGGTGAGGAGCCAGACGCGCGACTAAAATTTGAAATAGAAAAAAACATTTTTCATTTTTTAAAGTTATAAACCAATTATCAGAACAAATCTGAAAAGTAATGAAGAGCGTTTTGAAAAGTGTAGTGCTAATTGGAGCCGTGTGTCTTGTTTCCTTCCCCAGGCAATCCAGTGGACACGCCAACGACGCGCACGCGTCTGCTCACGTCGCTGGCGCCGCTGAGTCCGCCCACCCCGAGCAACGCGGACCAGCGCTGGCTGGTGTCCGGGCTGCGGCCGGCGGAGGCGGCGGGGTTGGCGGGCGCGCCGGTGCTCAGGGAGGCCACCTGCAGCGACGCGTTCGCGCGACCCGGGCGCAGCGCCGCCGCCTGGGTGTCCACCGCCGAGCCGCACTCGCCGGCCTCCTCGCTGTCCGAGTGCGTGTCCAGCTGCCTCGTGTCCGCGCCCCGCGCCAGCTTCTGCTCCAACGCGCAGGACACCATCGAGGTCGACCCCAGCTTCACCTTCTGGATGTACCTCACCGTGCGCGTCTTTGTCGGTGTCATCAGCGGCACCTCGTTCGCCATGTTTGAGGTAGTCACCGACAAACTCAAGAACAAAATCCCAATCATCGAGATGTAGTGACGGTGTCTGACTCTCTTCCTTTCCGTCTCCAGGGTGCGGTGATCGCCATCCTCCGCGAGCACAACGGCGACTACGGCCTGCAGCGGATCTACGCCTCCATCGGCGGCATGATCTCGTCCCCGCTGTCCGGGATCATCATCGACTACGCCAGCAGCGGCAAGCACTACACGGACTTCCGGCCGGCCTTCTACCTGTACGCGGCGCTCAAGCTCGCGAGCGCCCTCCTCATGCTCCGCATCGACCTCAAGTTCAAGGCGCCGGCCAAGAACGTCGTCGGCGACGTGCTGAACGCCCTGAAGAACGTCGAGATGGTCTGCCTGTTCATCGTGTGCTTCCTGCTTGGTGCGTGTGTGTGCGGGTGCGGCGCGTCCGAGGGGGAACCTACTTGGAAATTTGGTGAACTGTGAATATATTCAAATATTCAATGTCACTGAATACCAGTGAATATCACTGACTACCAGTGAATATTCACTGTGATTGTTGATTAATATCCTTGAATATTGATGAATATCGATGAATATCGATGAATATTTTGAATATCTTGTGAATATTCGCAAATATCACCTGAATACCTATTAGATATTAACCAGCGGGTGCACCGTGAATAGTCGAAGTTGATGCCCCCTCGGGCGCGTCTGCTTCGCTTTCCGATCACACAGCTCGACCTAACGCATTTCCTCTTCCGGCAGGCACGGCGTGGGGCTACATCGAGAACTTCCTGTTCTGGCTGCTGCAGGACCTGGGCGGCTCGCGCTCCCTCATGGGCGTCACGGTGACGGTGGGCGGCATCGCGGGGATCCCGCTGCTCGTGCTCAGCGGGCCCATCATCGCCCGCGTCGGCCACGCCAACGTGCTCTTCATCGGCTTCGTCTTTTACGCCATCCGCCTGTTTGGTGCGTTTCTTCACTTTATTTCACTCTCACCCCTATGCCCTATGGTATCACCCAGGAAAGTACGTCTATCAATCGCCGTTTCGTTTACAAACCTGTAAAGTTGGCTGGTAAAACGTGTAAAGAGCGTAAGTCCAATGGGAAGTCCGAGGACTGACGGCCTTTCCACTTTTCACCTGTGAGTTCAGCCTCTCTTGAAAGCTCACGTAGCGCCTGGTGGGTAGGCAATATCTTGCCTACAGTGCACACCGGTACTGCGGGTTGGCCTACTCTGAGCCTCGCAGGCGCCTCGCTGCCGGAACTGAGAAAAACGGCCGTACTTTTTTGGAAGACCCCTATCGCAGCCACCACCTCACGAGAAACAACGCAATTTTCTTTAGCATTTTTATTGTGGCCTGACCATTGTGTGGTCACGCTCACATGTTAATTTATATGCACAAAAAATGAGCCGCGCTGAACGTGTTAAGTCTAAGTCTCGATGATTAAAATGCTTCTGTGTTTGCTGTCCTTGTGCAGGATACTCCATGATATACAACCCCTGGCTGTGTCTCGTGTTCGAGGCCATGGAGTCCTTCACGTCGTCCCTCGCCACCACGGCGGCCGTGACGTATGGCGCGGCGCTCTCCACCTCGTCTACCGACACCAGCGTGCAGGGGCTCATCGGCGGCCTCTACTACGGAGTCGGTCAGTATCAGTCAACATGACATGCTTTGATCGCAAAGTTTGTGTAGTAAAACCCCAATGTAGTTTTAAAACACAAAAAAGATTATTTAAATAGGGCATAACTAATTATTTAGGTATGAAGCTAAAATCGAGTTATCGCTAAAAAAAAATAGCTATGGATAGAATATAACTATCGCTTAAAATTGAGCTAAGCGCTAAACAAGTAGCTACGCAGCACATAACTTTTTAGCTAGCTAGCTAACTTGTTTGCGACTTAGCCAAAAAGCGTGTATGCATGCAGTTCACTTTTTGCTTTTTGCGTAATAGCTAATTTTAGCTATCTACATAGCTAAATAATTTGGTATTCCTCATTCAGGTATTGGCTTATCTCTACAGCTAATCATTTTGTTCCGACAGGCAAGGGCGCCGGGTCGCTGATCGGCGGCTTCCTCATGAAGGCCGTGGGCACCCGCAACACGTACCGGCTGTTCGCGGCGGGCTCGCTGGGCGCCGGGCTGCTCTACGCGCTGTTCAACCGCTTCTACCTGCGGCACCGCGGCAAGGACAGGCGGGCCGCCGAGAAGGAGGCCAAGATGCACAGGAAAGATCACGAAGCTTGCATGGTGAGTGTCCGAGCAGCGGTCCAGGGGCGTAAGAAGTGCTTGTGATAGAGTCGCTTTATCTGTCGCCATGTGAACCCGTCGACGCCCGATAACGTTGCAAAAAAGAGCGTGCCGGCCGGGGGCACTGACACCACACGCACCATTTTTTCTTTCGCCTTTGGTTTCAAATGATACTGGAATAACTCTGTTCACCGCTTTGTTCCAGATGGCGGAGATCACCAAAGAGAAGGCCCTGGCCATCGAGCACCCTGTGATTATGAACAACAAGGAGGCCTCCGCGGGTGACGCGGTGCAGCAAAAGAACAACCGGAACTCGGCGCACCTGCAGCAGCAGCCGCCGCCTCAGCCGCCGCAGCAGCAGGCGAGTCCCTCCGCGGAGAAGGCGCCGCTCGCGAGGGTGGCCGCGCTCAGGGACTACGCGAGCTCCGGGGACACGTCGTCCGCGCGGAGGTCCAGCGCGCACTCCCTGGAGGCGCCCGAGACGGGCGACGTGACGGTGCGGCGGCGGAAGTCCTCAGACTGTGGCCCGAGCGCAGCCCCGGCGGCCGCGGCCCTCGACGAGGAGGAGAAGAAGGACAAGGAAGAGGCCGCCGGCCAGGACAGGAGCTGACAGTGCGTCGTGATTGACTAGAGATCTCGTATTTTGATTGTTCTGAAACGTGATATTATAGCTGTTAGGTGTTGATTTTAATTTTTGATACGCGCGCGCCGGGAGCGCCCGGATCAAGACAAGGCCCAGGGGCATCGCTTACAGAGGCCGCCGTGATGGACACGAAGTGGTGGACAACACTGATCGACGCCGTGCTAGTCTCGCAAACCTTGCGGGGTTGTTTTTTTAGAACCAGACAGCAACAACAAGAGTGACTCCCAACCCCTGAGAGTAACGTGCGTGTGTTGGTTTTGTTTTTCTCGACTGGCCGGGGAGGGGGGGGCAATAAAAAGAGGCGAACCGCGGGCAGCGCGGAACGCAAACGCGTGGCTCAGCCAAAGCGGCGAGTGGGAGCAGGACAACCCCCTTTTTGCCCCCGCCCCCTTGCCACCCACGCTCGCCTCACGCGCGCCTCCCACGCTCCCAGGGTGTCAGGGTGCACGAGACGATTTCTTGCGCAGCTTGGGGCTGGGTGCTGGCTGGCCCCGTTGGCGGGCCTCTGGCTCGGGCCCGCTGCCCCCCTCCAGCGCCCCCCGATGCACGGCCCCAACCCCGCGCGCCCACGTTTGAATAGGCGGGCAGGATGAGTTCCGTGCATACGTGGACGGGGGCCCGCGGGGTCCGGGTCCTGGGAGGGACGCGCCGACGTGAACGCATTCCAGCGCATTCGCATAACGACGCCCTTTGTCCGGCTCCCCCCCC
>NW_026267373.1:289333-291547 GCF_000697945.3 Frankliniella occidentalis | reverse complement strand
CGTCCGCTCCCGACCAAGCTGCCCCTCATTCCCGACTTTTGGCTGTGTTTGTGTAAGGCGTTAATAACAAAATCTGTATCGTTATTGTACAGCGGCGTTGTGGAGTCTATGTCGTATATATATAATATGTAGCCTACTTTGTGTGTCTGAATGTGTAAGTACATGTGAACGAAAATAAATTTAAAATTTGTTTTACGTCGCTGTTGCTGCGTCATCATCACTGCGAAAGTCTCGAATCGCTCCTTTCGCTTTCCCTCTCGGTCACAGCATCACGCTCACACACACACTCACACATTCGCATCTCAAACGGATTCCCACATACGGCACGGCACCCACGACTCTAAATTTAAGTCCCGGGCAAGAAGACTTTGCAAGCGTAAGCGTTAAGTCCCCCCCCCCCCTTCTCTCTGTCCTTCTTCGCAAACTGAATGCGAGTGGGGGGCGACAGACGCAAGGGCCGGCAGAGCAGCAGAGCACAGGGAAAGATACAGCGGAGACCATTTAAAACTACGTTCCGATGAAACTGATGATTAATTCAACAATGTAAAAGGCCGTAAAAGGAAGCCGTAAACCCAGTTTGGAAACGATCGGACTGCACCATAATATTGTGCTAGTAGATTAGCAAATTTAATGAGTACCTTTCATTTGTGAGTTCCGAAATTTAACAAAGAATCACTCCTGACTTATTTCAAATAGTAAACCCGTTTACCCCCCTACCCCCCAATCCCACTCCTCCACGACCTCGACGGCGTGTGACGAATGCGGTTTTCGGCACACGGGGAGGTTTGAGGAGTAAACCCGCCGCACTGCCTCCTCGCCGAGGTGGATACGGAGGCCAGCGGCCCGAATGCACTCCAAACCGGTGAATAATTTAGTAGTAGCGGGGGCGCGGTGGAGTAACTCCAAGTAGTGCCACGCACACGCACACACACACACACGAGCTAGAGCACGTACACACACACACACAGAGTTAACTCACATAGCGCGAGCGCGTGGACCTAGAGAACAGTCAGCTGCTGCGGAGGCGAGGCGGATGGACAGACGAAACGGCCCGACGCACGCAGGCAGCGACTTCACTTACTTCAGGAGAATGGACTTGTCTCTCAAACCAGACGCGGCGCCCGCTGCCTTCTAATGGGGGGCGCTCTTGGAGCACGAGCAGTATCACTCCCCCCCCCCCTCGTCCGCCACTCCCGTCCCAGAGATGAACGCGGGCCCGAGGAAAAGTGCGCCCCAAGGAAACACGGGCGCTCCTTCACAATAACATGTTGAACGAGGTTGAACAACAAAACTTTGGCTCGGAATTCCTGCACCTCTAAAGGTCAAACCCGACGTTACCGCGTCATACTTCGGCGTCCCTAGCGGGTACTGCTGCCGGGCGCCAGCGAAGCCCGCGTCGAGGACGCCGCCTAAGGAGGCTGGTGGAGGGACAGCGGAGGCGGGGGCCGCGGGCCGCCCGGGCGCCTGTGCGGGACAAGTGATGTGCACGATGACGAGGGCGGGCCCGCCTTGACCCACTGCCGGCCCTCGCCGTTGTCGTCCACGTGCGGGGTGCTGCTGGCTGCCCCCATTGCATTAATGTCCAGTTCCAGAAGAACACCCGGCGCCTGACGCGCGCTGGCAAAGGGACCGCGCCGCCTCCGCCCGCCCCCTGCAAATAACCATCCGCACCCGCGCTGCTCGGCCGGGACCCGGCGGAGGGCGTACCCAGCCCGCAGCCCCAGTGCTGCTGACTGCGGTGCTCGGGGCTACTCTCTCCCCCTCCCCCCTTCTCTCTCACTCTCTCTGCAAGCCCTCCCTCCCTCCCGCTCACTCTCCCTCTCCCTCTCAGCAGCTGCTGAGGCGGCACACCCCTTTCCTTTTTACGCGTCGGTCGCGGCCCAGTTCCGCCGCCGGCGCCCTGTCCCTGGTCCTCGTCCAGAGGACAAATGTGTGCCAACTTGTTGGCAGATTCACTACGCCGCGCCCCCCGCCGCGCTCTGCCGCGCCCTGGACGTTGTGCGTCAGCCCTTCCCCAGGCCCCGGACCTACATCTGTGTCCTGGTACTGGTGCTGCTGGGGGAAAGAGGGTGGGGCTGGGGCTGACTCACTCACGGCACTCGACAGAACCCGCCCGCCAGGGGAGTGTGCGAGAAACAATCACAATCAAGTTTCTATTCACCCCCGCCCCCCACTCTGTCGCACTGTATTGCCTTCCCCGACGCCCCCTCCCCT
>NW_026267373.1:287506-289283 GCF_000697945.3 Frankliniella occidentalis | reverse complement strand
CCTCCCCCCGAGGTTCCTCTGCCCTTTGCCCGCCGTCGTTCACCAAGCAGCAATTAAAAATTTGTAAAGTTAAGGTCCCCTCCCCCACCCCTACACCGAACGTTTCCCGAGGAGACCCCGTAAGAACGTTTAATAGGCGCCAAACGTTCCTGTACCCAGTGTGCTGTGCTGTGCTGACTGATGTGACAGTTGGGGACGCCCAGGGCGGGCCGCCGGCTCCACACAGCTGCTTGGCGGACTGGCCTACCCACCACTTTGCGGGCGCTACCAGTGGACGAGTCACAGAAACATGTTGTTTCACATCGGTGCCTTGCACACAAACGTGCTGCCTACACATCGTTGCACCTTTAGTCAGGACCTTTTCTGCCCTACTTTCGCCCAAGAGCTACTTTACTATGAAACAATTCAAGGAGAAAAAATCAAGCAAAGTCAAGAAAAAGCAGAAAAGAAATGTGCATCCTGGAATTTGTAGTGAAGTACCCCTCGCTCTCGCCCGCTGTTGCCACAATATAGTTGCGAGCACACGATCCTCGCCGTACTCATGACCCCCCAAACTACTACGGCGCTACCCAAACCACCGCGGCGGCAGCGCGAGTTCATGGGTGTTCATGAGCGACCCCTGCGCTGCTCGCCCGGCGCGGCCGCGGGCGGCGATCCGGGACCCGCGGGACCATCGGGACGGCGGGCGGCGGGCGGACTCATAAATGAAACATTTCCAACAGGAGTGAAGAGGCCATAGGGCTGCGGGGGGCGGATGGGGGTTGTTGAGAGGGGTAGATACTCGATATGAGCCGTGCGCCATGAGCCGGCCGGACCAGGAAACGGGATGCCCATGGACGCGACAAGGAGTGAAAGAGGAGAGAGGGGGGAGGGGATTGGGGAGGAGAGGGGGCTTGGAATGCGCGAGTGGGCACAACAGAGGAGCCCAACACACGCCGCACACACACACACACACACACACAGTCACAGCACCCACACACGCGCGCACACGCTCACAATGGCGGCGGCGTGCACAATACCCTCTGCTACATATGGATGGGAGTAATTGAAAGTGAAAAGAATCGTAATCATAGCGTGGATGTACAGCAAAACTCATTTCGGCGCGCGGCCAGCGAGTGGCATACAAAACAGCAGCGCAGAGAAAGAGAGAGGGGGCAGAGGGGGGGGGGGGGTCCCCGACCCCTCAGGGGAATGGGGGAGGAGGAGTGTACCACATCATGCCGCACAGTTGCGCTGCAGGCTGCGGGCCGCCGGGCCCGAACCCGACCAGTGTAAGACAAAATAAATAAATGTACGCAGAGTTGTCTACATAGACCCCGCTCTAGTCATACAACAGCATGCAGAGTAAGAAACACTTTCCTAGAGGTGTAACGTTTAAGAGCTGTATGGAGTTCTCGACGAGCGCGAGTGTGTGTGTGGCCGCCCACGAGAGTGAGATCGAGGGAGAGCGAGGGAGAGAGAGAGAGAGAGAGCGTGAATCCGAACATGACTGCTGCTGTGCCCGGGCGGGCCAGGGGAAGGTTTCGGTAAAGTCCTGACAGACGGCCAGACGGGCGGCTGGCGGGCCGCACACTGCCGAGGCACGCTGCCTTATCGTTTCGAGCGCAGCAGGCCCGGGCCGGGGCCAGGGGCTGCTGGCAGGCAGGAGGGGCGCTCGCACGGACGGGGAAGACCCACGACGGTTTGCAAGCGCCTCGCCCAGTATTTACTTTGAAACCCTCTGGAATAGGGGCGGTTGGTGGTGTGGGGCGAGCCATGGGGCGGGGCGAGGAGCGGG
>NW_026267373.1:281291-285821 GCF_000697945.3 Frankliniella occidentalis | reverse complement strand
TCTCCCAGACAACACGAGGCTGTGTTGTTATTGTTTGCGGACTGCCGCTACTTATTATTGATACGAAACGCCGTTAAATAAAATATAGTCTCGTCGACGCCGCTTTTGCTTTTGCATCAGCAAATGTCGTCCGATTTATTGCCGAGCTGATCCTTTTCGCTTTGTCCGCTCGCTGGCCGATACTCCCCCCCCCCTCTCTCCCCACCTCGCTCGACCCCGCCGGTCGTACAGCCGCCGTGCTGATCAAAGCAATACTAGGTGAGAACGACAGTTAACTATAATGGGAGAGTGCTCACGAAATAAGAATAATCATGTACCATCAGAAATAAGGATAAGTTCCCGTCGAAGCGCAAGCAGAGAGGAGCACTCGTCTAAATTGACCTCGCGTAGTGTGTGGGTCGCGTCCGGTATGAGAAACTGTTCTTTGTTTTCTCTTCGTGGGATTTCTTGCAGGACGACGATGACAATACCACGGACCTACAATCCGTGGAAGATGAAATGAAGGGGTGGACACGAGCCTTGTAGAGAATTTCAGTGAATCCCAGGGCTGGAAGTAAGAAGTAAAATATAATCAAAAATATGTTGCAGTTGACTGCGAGTCTGGTGGGGGTATGAGAAATATACGTTGTGTGACTGAAAATAAACAAACGAAGGGTGGAAAACCTCGGATTTCTCATACCCCGACGGATCGCAGTAAGCTGCTGGTTCAGCCATTTTTGATTCCGGTGTACTTTCTTACTTCACAGTAATGCCTATCCTATTTTTGGTTATGGCATGGCTCTGTCCCCGTGGACCGCGAGTGCTGGTTTGTCGGGTATGACTGACTACCACATGGTACATGGTGTACCCCCAAGCAGGTATGTGCACCATGAGGTAAATGAGTATCATATGCCACACCTGCCAGGCGGGCAGGGCGGGCGATGCAGAGCTCGGGTGCGAGCCGAAACCGTGCCGTGGGGTTGGTCCGGCTCTGGCGCCCCGCGCTCGCTCAGTCGTCGCCCAGACGCGGCGCGCTCCGGTCGAAACGGCTCTCGCCCTACTGCTCCTCCACGGCCGCGGTGTGGCGTCGGAGGTGACGCCGAGCGTCCGTACGCGCGAGCCGGCGGGGCCCTCCACGCCCACGGCCGTCGAGGAGAGTGACAGAGTGACACGGGTTAGCTGCACTCCAAGGGCGGCGGCGGCGGCGCGTGCGGGCGACGCATGAGTGACACGTCTGTGACAACGTGTGTGACGCGGGTGTGACACGGGTGTGACACGACACGGAGGTGGCCCAGGACACGCGCGACCCCGACACCTGCTGACACGACGTCGGCACCGGCGGTCCGCTTCATGGGGTCTGAGGACGTGACCAGAACCAAATAAGGTGAGTTCAATAACATTATCGCTTGAAAAAATCAATTCGGAAAAAAAGGGGGAATTTGGTGCACACTGTGTATTAAAATGCAGTTTATTTTATTTACAATCTCGGCTGTAACAGCAAGCTACAACCCCACCTTTAAGTAAAATTCGATGCCAGGTGTGTAAACTGATGGCGTGAGTTATTGTAAAAGGATTGCTTCAAAGCAGCATAGACGGATCCTCGTACTTTTGATGTGAAGTTGCCTTATTAGCGAGGGGGCAACAACTCCGGGAATCATGTGTACCGGGTGTAACTGAAAATACGCAGCAGTGTTGCGGGATCGCATGCTCAATATAGCCGCAGGGGCCATGGCCCCTTAGGGATGTAAAGAGTAGACGAACGCGCAACACTGCTGCGCATTCACAGTTACACCCGGTAAACCTGCCTGGGAATCATCAGGATAAAAAATTACCGAAATAATGGAAATCGCTTAAACTAAGCGGGAAACTAGTGAAACTGGTACAAATTAGTCAAAATAAGCGTTTTCTACCACTCGAAAACCTAAGGAGTACGTGTAAGCGGACGGGAATCACTGAGAATCAAGTATTTCGGGAATCATTTGTACCTCATTTTCCACTTCCGATGTTTTCATTTGGGTTCAGCGAAATTTTACAACTAAAGCTATACATTGGCTACGCTCGCTGAACTGCGCTGTAAACAAATATAACAAGCCCTTGACAACTCAAAAATTAGCTTACAAATAGTTGAAAAATTACAGAAAAAAATTAATAGCACAATTCTTTATGAAAATCGGTTTTTGAGTAAAAGTTAGTAGTTACTGCGCCCTTCGCGGGTTCTCGCTTAGCCGCAAGGTTGGGCTTTAGGCCACGGCCACCGCGAGGAGGTAGCACGCGGTGTCGCGTCGCAGTGACGCTTGATCAATGTACCGCACGTCGGGTTTCTTGGAACCTCTCTGGGCCCTCGCGGTTACGCCCCCTCCCCTTTTCTCAGGTGGCGTCAGGACGAGACCTTCTCCCTGAGCGCGTCTGCGGCTAGCGCGTTAGCAACCTCACGGTAAACAGTTTTTCTTGGATTAGAAGGTTATTTCGTCAATTTCAAGGACGGGTGGATAGTTTCAAGATCGACCGTTGAAATTCCAGAATCGCCTTGTCAACCATATGCTCCCAAGGGAAAGCCTTGGAAATTCACGTCTGGTAATCCAAGGCAACCCCTTGCATATCCGACTTGGAAGCGGATGGTTTCAAAGCAGATTCTGGGGTTTCAAGGGTCGATCATGAAATTATAATATTATTCCATCGGCCTTCACGGTAAGATCGTCCCTCTTACTACAAAATTCAAATAGGAGAGTTTCAGACCACTCCTTTATATTCCGTCCAGTTTTTATCGGTATGAGAGATCACTTTTTTGTCCCATTTCCTCCACTTATTACTTTTCCCGGCGCGGGGGCGGGTGCCTCGGCGCACACCCCGCGCCGACCCTACCGCCGGACCCGTCCGCACACGCGAGGGCCCGGGGATGCCCTTTGTCCGCCACGCCGCGCCGCCCCCGCTGTTTGGAAACTAATTTGCTATGATCAAAGCTGGCTTATTGCCACACTACCACTACTTGTTGGTGCGTACCGCACCCGCCGCCGCAGTGGGCTCAGCTCACGGCTCACAGTGCTGCCCGGCGCGGGCCGGCGGGCGGCGGGCGACAGGACTCCACCACCACCCCGAGCCCCTAGGGTCACAGGTGGTCCAGGCACCCTTCACCCGAAGGTACCCTAGAGCAGGCTGCAATACCCCTAGCTTCAGCAGGTGTGGATCCACACCGCCGCGATTGAGGTACTGTACACAGACACGCGGACCGTTCCTTGCTCGGGCCGGTAGGCGGCGGGGTTGCCCAGGGTGGGCGAGAGATTCTTTCCTCCAAGGCCACACCGACGAGGCCGCGGAGGCTGCGGCGCCGGCCCAGTTCACAACTCGGCAGGACCGTCGCACAAAGGGGACAAAACAAAAATAGCGGCTCAGACAGACAACGGCCGGCCGCTCCGGCCCTCCTCCCGGTGTGTAGGCGACCCAACCCCTCCTTGCCGCGCCAGTGCGGCGAGGCGAGACGGGCGCCCCCGAACCCGCCGCCCGTACCCGTATCGCAAAATACTAAAACTGTATAGTTTTTATTTTAAAATCGAAAGTTTTATATTACAATAGATAAAATTGACAAATTGACACATTTTAACATTTACGATGCCTCCTGCAGCTAGTTGTCTCCGGTTGTCTTTGAAGTAGACATCTGAAACATCTTTCGTTTGGAAGGGACTGACGACCGCAAAGAAGGCTGCTGCTGACAGGACAGACGTTATAGCGTCATTTTTAGTTTTGGACGACTTTTCTCAGATCGTGAGATATTTCTCACAGTGTAGCCCGGGCGAACCTCGCGCCTTATTAGTCGTCAAAAGGATCAAGGGGAGCCGAGTCCTCCTCCGGCGGCCCCGCGCCCCGCCCCGCCGGGCCCGACACGCCGCCGCGGCTCTGTTGTCAGCGCCCCGCGGTTTGTTCCATCGAATGTTGTTGCCTAGCCGGCTCCGGGCGGCCCTCCAGGAGGATCGCTTTGGCAGGATTAAACAGCCCCCCTTCCCCCTCCTGCCCTGCGGTCGGCTCTGCTGCTTATCGGCAATCCCTCCCGCAGGAGTGACGACTGTTATCGACTGACCGCAGCGCCACAGAAACAGGCATTATACCTGGAGCGGCGTGCGCGCAGCCGCCGATTATGACAATCATTGAGCCAACGTTAGTACACTCTTACAGGCACGAGAAAAATGAGATCGCAGTGCATTTTAGGTCAGGCGCGGCCCCCTGGGGTGGGTAGGCAATGTGTTCGACAAAACCCCTGAAAGTAGGCAACCTACAGCAAATCGCCCCCTCCGTCAGACGGACTTAAAACCGCGCCTGTCTAGATTCAGCTCAGAACGTGTTTTTAGTTCTACCGCGGATAAAAGACAATGATTGCGTGCGATCCAGTTTTGGTGTCATCTTTCATAAAGCTGATCGTCGGTGACGGCACGGCGGATATACGAATCCAGCCTGTAGGCCGCCTCTCGGCCGCCTCCCATCGCAGGTGCAAAGCTGGAGCGTTTATCGCTGCGTCTTCTTTTATTTGGGTAAAACGAAGAGGAAAAGGGGGAAGGGGAG
>NW_026267373.1:269550-277143 GCF_000697945.3 Frankliniella occidentalis | reverse complement strand
TCTCTCTCTCTCTCTCTCTCTCTCTCTCTCTCTCTCTCTCTCTCTCTCTCCCTCGCTCTCGCTCGCTCCCTCTCCGGTGCACTTTCATCCCTTACCAAGCGGTTCTTCGTACCCGCACACGGGTATTTATATGTGCGAGGCCACGGCCAGGATCGGTCGCCCCGAAAGAGGTCCTGGTCCTTCGCGGCCGAGCCGAGGGTCCTTTTTGATCTCGGGGTCCAGCACCTGGGCCGGTAGCGCCAGGGCGAGAACGGGAGGCTGGAGCAGACCAGCAAAGCGATAGGGCCAGGGTGACGTTCAGAGAAATCAAAGGTGCCGGCTCACGGATCACGGCGAGCCCCAGGATGCGATGGTTCATACGGCGAGCCTTATAGGATAGGGTTCACATGGTGAGCCTCGAGGATGTGGTTCACGACGAGCCTTAGGATACGGCTGGGGCCTACAGCAGCTGCCCAGCTGCCCCACCCCTTGGCTTATTTGCACTCAGGCGGACCTGTCAATAAGAGGAGGGTTGAGAGGCCGACATAGGGCGCGGAGGTAAACGGAGCGGCTGCACGCGCGGTGCAGGCATGGAGTGTGTTCGCGTGCGTGTGTGCGTGTGTGTGGTTGTGTGTGTGCGTGCGTGCGTGCGTGTGTATGTGTGAGTGTGTGTGCGTGTGGCTAGCGCGTGAGAGGTCGGGGCCGCGTGAGTCGTATGTGTATCCTCACGAATCACCCGAGCAAACCCCGTCCTGGACTGCTTTGTGGGCGAATAAGGCTGTATTTGTGTAGGCAGAGGTCTGTATCCGGACCCTAACGCCTGGGCCCAGTGGCCGCGCTGGCCCTCCGGATTTGATATTGCCAGTGCCGCCGCCAGGGGCAAGGGTCCCGAGCGGTCCCGAGCCCAGCGCAGCACTCGCCAGATCTGACCCAACGAGTAGTGCGCAAGCTGGAGTGTACACGACTCGCTCGTCCTTGCTGCTCTACCAATCCCAATCTCACCAGCAGAACAGCCCGCCGCAGCGGGGGCAAAACTTTTACAAGAGTGTATCCCATGGCAAAAGGGTCACGTTGGTTCGAGTCGAGTGGAAAATCACTTTCGCCTGCTTTATTTCTCCGGCCCTTGTCTCTCACTCTCGCTCGGCGGGCAGGGGGAGGAGGCGCCCTTTGTTGGTGCTCTTTGCCCGGCTCTAGCCGAGGCGGCCGAGGCGAGCAGGCGCCCGGCCGGGCGCACCCGCTGTCCTCATTAAACGTCATTTTACGGGACAATTACACTCATCCCGGCCCGGCTAGGTTTGGCTCGCTGGCTGGCAAGTTTGTGGCGCTCGCGCCCGCCCCTCCCCACTCCATCTTATCCCTGTCGCTCCCGGGGGGACTCCGTGTCCATTCCGCCGCCGCCGCCGCGGCCCTGTCTCAAAGCCTACGGCGAACTGCCTTGTAAAGCTTGTACAGGGAAACCTGCAGCACTGCACGGTGAGAAGAATAGCCTCCTGTCCCTGAATAATGGCTCAGATAAATACACAATACTCAAATTAAAATAAGTATTTAGCCATGTAGTAGGTAGTAAAAACTTGCTCATCCTGTACTGAGCTACTCGTAGGGGTACTCCAGGGGTCGGCTAGACCTGAAGGCCTGAGAGAAGGAGGGGCACAAAAATCGTAGCATGTGGGGAGAAGCGGGAACGTGCCTCCGCCCAGCCCCGCTCCTCTCCGCGCCCGAAGATTACTGTTGACACTGTTAAATCAAGCGAAATCAAGCGTTAATATATAGTCCGCAAAATTGAGGATACGCTCAATTTCCCCGTAACTTACGAGGCGTTCGATGTTAGGTTTTTAGTATGCTCGCTGGTCGCCTGCCCGCGCTGTAGCTCGACTGGCCTGGCTCGACTCACCCTACTTCTGTCCTTCACTCGTTTCCCTTCGCGAGACAGATTGCTGTGTGTGTGTGTGTGTGTGTGTGTGTGTGTGTTTTATTTGTGCGTGTGTGTGTTTGTGTGCGTGTGTGCCGCCCATGGGCGAGGGGATGCACCCCTCCCCTCGTATTTCCCTCTGCGGTTAGAGAACTCGATACTCGATGCAAACTCGCGGCTTAAATGACGTGCAGCACGTCCAAATGACTAAGGCCCCGCCGGCTGAGCCGGGCTGCTGCGCTGCGATGGCTTGCGCCAAGCGGATTGGCCTGCGTCCAGCAAGCCTCGGAGCCCGGTGTACTGTATATCGACTACTGGGGCTGCTGGCTGTGGCGCAGCGGGAGCAGGGAGTGGGGCGCAGGAGGAGAGGAGAGGGATTGAGGGAGGGAGGGGAGGGAGAGAAGAAGTGGATCGTGCGGATCTCTGCGGTTCGCGAGACTTTACGTGGCCGGAGCAGCTAGCTGCTAATAAACCTTTCCATGAAAAATGAAATCCCCGCTCCGGCGCCTCTCTGAGAGACGTCTAAATGAGGGCCTGGCGGGGGGTTGGCGGGGAGGCCCGGGCCGGCCGGCCGCGGCCCGCGCAGCCCCGCTGGACTGGAATATCGAAGGCCCCCTTATATCCGATCCCTCAATTAGCGAGAGATTCGCTTTTTGCATTCACCCCGTCCTCGTCACCTTTTCTTATTATTGACTGCCACGGCTTCGGCTCTCTCATCCACTCGACTTTACAATTGCAAATTTACAATTTTCGATGCGAGGAGGATGAGGAGCAGAGATGAAACGGTTTGCCGCTGAAGACCGAATTTTTGTAATATTTCACTCTTACGACATAACTTACAGTGAAAATGTTACACTGTAAAAAATAAAAAATAAAATATAACAGTCTGGTGCTGTCAATTATTAACCAGTAGAGAGTTGTGAAATTTTCATTGTACATTGTGGGGTAAAAGCACTGGAATAACAATATGATATTGTCATTTCAAAGTACAACGCTGAATTGAACTGCAAGTAGCTGTAGGTTTTTCTTACAGTGTACCCCAAATAAAGATCATGAGTAGTTTCTTAACATGAATTTTCAAATGAATGAATTTGGTGTGATACGACGAAAGATTTTTTATTACGCAGTTGTATGGTTACGACATAAGTATGCAAGCATACCCTGCCGTTTCGAATCCTGCTAAATAAAAAGCAACTGAAAAGTCCGACCCCTCTCTGCTTCTCTTTACTAAACGTGTCGTCACTTCCCCTCCCTCTCCCTCTCACCTGTCGTTTGATAGGGTCACGGGTATACATTTTGCATTGAAATGGTGTCAGTGATGTTGACGCTGACGCGCCCCTCCGCCCTCCACGAGTGCATCGTGAGTGCATCGCGCTGTTACGTCGCACCCTCGATCGCCCCCATTCTCTCCTCTCCCCCTTTTTATCCAAATCATCCTGTCACAAGTCAGTATATTCGCCCGCGCCCTCCTCATCATCCCCCGATGTGTGGCTAGTAAAAGCGCACGATCACTCCCAGTCACAGCCCCCCCCCCCCTTTTGTTTTGCAGGAGCCTTGCAGGGCTCGTGTCTTGTTTTTGCCGTGGCTCTCTCCCCTCGGCTCATTTCAAAGCCGACACCCAGAGAAATGGAGACGGAGAGCTCTATAAACCATCGTGGTGGGTTACCTCAGAGACAAACATAATCTGGTTAGAAAATTACCTATCATGCATGTTATCGTAACCACATTTTATTCTTCACGGCCATTATAATGTGTCCCGACCATCACATTATGGCTGTCCCTGAAGTAACAATATGATGGTTGCTACAGCTTTGTATTTTTCTGGATAGGTAAATGATGCTTGGTTGGCTTGGTGCGGACCCTCCCTACGTTACGGTTTCCGTTTAGTACTCGAACAATAAGTCACACAAAAGTCATCAAAGTCAGAAAGTTTTCCTGGGAACAGAACACGCGCACAGCCCGCTAAGGCTCTCGCGGTTTGTATGAGAAATTCTGAAGAAATTCCAAGGGGATCAGCTTCCTCCCCGCGGCGCGGCGCGTTGGACTCGCTCCTCGTATGGTGGCGGCGGTGTGCAGTTTCACACGGCGAGCAGCAGCTGCGGCGCTGCAACGAGCTGCTCTGCTCAGAGAAACTCTGGTGCCGCGCGCCGGCCGGTGCTCCACCAGGGGTCAACTGGAGCGGCCTAGAAACGGAGATCTCCGGTAAAAACAATGTCTCATTTTTTGAGAGAAAAGGGAAAACTTTGAGGAACTCCCATGTTTGAGGAAGAGTCCTCCAATCTCGCCTCAGATTTTGAGGAATATTGTTGGCGAGATTGAGGTCGCCAACGCTATTTCTGGGAGTGTAGTTACTCATCGTGCAAGGGACCGTCATATCACTTGTTTTGGCGATTCGGCCAGCCGTGCGCTGGCCGGGTGCTTTTCCTACGCGCTTGTGAAGGGTCGGTCAGCGTGGCTCCAGGCGCGTGATCTGCCCTCTGACCTGCAGTGGTACCAACCCAACAGCCGGGCGCCGCGGGGATGTCCCCGGCGCCGGGCGGGGCGCGGAGGGAAAGGGACGGTCCAGCGCGGGATGAGTGACGGGGTGATGTTGGCGGCCGTGAGGGAGCGGGCCAGCGGAGCGCTCCAGCCCGGGTCAAGAGAGTCAGTTGAGTTGAGCAGAGAGTAGAGTGAGTTCAGGCAGAGAGTCAGAGAGTTAAGGTACGGTAAGAGAGAGAGCGGTAACGTAGATTTAGTATTAGGGTTCACCGGTTTTGTTTTGTAATTGTATTAAGTTCTTTGAATAATTAGTTGGTCATTCTAAATTAACCCTTGGTGTTCCCTACCTCATTTACCTCAAACCTACACGCAAGCAAACGGAGACAATATTCAACCACAAGGTAGTTGGCGGCCGAGCCCGGGATTTCTAGCATCATTGAGAAATCCTTGTAAATGAGATATATTTACACCGCCAACAATATTCTCAAAACATGAGGGAAAATCCCACATTCATTGAGGAGACTTCCTCGAAATCTGAGGAGTTTTTGTCGAACCAGGGGAGTTCCTCAAAGTTCTTCCATTTCCCTCAAAAAATGGGACATTGTTTTTAGCGTGGACAGGACAAATTTGGATGATTTGGAGAACGAACGGCACACCTCTTTGGGCGCGAGGCGGGGGATGGATCCTTTGAAATACGTGTCGCTCTGTCCGTCCATCCGTCTGTCTGTCTGTCTGTCTGTCTGTCTGTCTGTCTGTCCACTGATTTCACTCACTTTCACCTCGACCTTCGCTCTCAGCGCATCGCTCCTCTCGCTGTTATATTTTGCACCGGATGAATAAAACGCCCCCCAGCGCCACCCCCAAAGGATTGGGCAAACAATAATCATCCCCGCGAAATGTATTAATTTCTGTCGGCGCGGGACGGAGGCGCGGAACGGAGCGCGGGGTAAGCCGAGATGACGAGGTGGGAGCCCTCCCTCTTGGACGCGGAGGCCGCGGATCTGGCCGGATCTGGCCGGCAGCCGTGGGGCTCATCAAAGCCGAACCACCGGTGGCCGGGCAATCGTGTTAATTGATCCCTATGCCGCGCCCTCCTGGCCTTTCTCATTCGCGAGTAGGCCGGATGGATCCGCGGCTGCCGGCGGAGGCCGCCTAAGCCTCCTGCTCGCTCCTGCTCCTCTCCCCGTAGGCCTCCGCCGACGGGCGGGCCAGCGCGGTCGTGCCGCAGAAAGAGTCGTTCCTATTAGTCAGTAAATTGATTAAGCCCAAGCATGTCAGTCAGTTATTCAAATCCTAAACTTAATGATATGTACTGTCTTTCAAGAGACGAGGAATCACCTGTACAAAAATTTCTATCTCCCAGAAGGCTCCTAGAAGGCCCAGGCAGATTCTTTCTCGAGACACCTCTCGGCAGAGGGGGCAGAGAGCTTCGCTTAGCAACGAGGGAGCAATAACTCCCATTTCATGTGTACACCTGATTCCCGAAATACTTGGTTCCTAGTGATTTCTGCCCTCTTATATTTTTCCTTACATTTTCTAGAGGTAGAAAATGCTTATTTCGACTAATTTTATTATCAGTTCTACTAGTTTCGCGAGTTTCCCGCTTAGTTTGCGCGATTTCTATTGATTCGGATAAATGTTTATCCTGCACTGGAAAAACTAATGTGACATGTGTCACACCAATTAATTACTGGTGCGACCGGTTTTGGTCACACCACGTAATGTGGCCTGAGCTTCGGTCGCACCAATTGATGTGACATCAGCCATGAAGGTAGAAGTAGAACACATAGGAGGTCACACCAAACGTGTCACATTAATTTTTCCATGTGATGATTCCCAGGGCAGATGTTCACATGATTCCCCTCGCGTGGCAATTAGTTTTTCAAAGACCTCCTGCATGGTTTTTTTCCCAGAATTACAAAACAACACATTCTCGAACAGTGCACCTATGGCATCCACACACACGCCTCAGCCCTTCTCCCCTATCCTTGCTCCTTGCACAACACTGTGACGCACGGCCGACACACTCAAGGGTGGTGTGGCGGGGGGGGGGGGGGGGGGGGGGGGGGGGGGGGGGGGGGGGGGGGGGGGGGCGGGGGGGGCGGACATCCTTGTGGAACGGGGGGCCCCCCCCCCCCCCCCCCCCCCCCCCGCCACTGATGGGCAGACTCGCGTCGAAACGCTCACACCGCCACCGCACGACCTCGCCCAAGCCCGGGCAGCGAGAGGCACGGCGGCGGGAGCAGGACAGTTGTGTTGTCGGGGTGGATTCCTGTACGTGGACGGGCTGGGGGGGAGTCGCCGGTTGCCGTCGCTGCTGCTGCTGCTGCTGCGGTAAACAGAATTAATGGTGCATCTTTCTCCGTGGCTGATTTATGACCTGCCCAGCGTCAGCCACATCAAGAGTCGCGCGCGCCGTGGTGCCTGTCTCTCGCTCGACCGCTCACTCTGTGTGTGTATGTGTGTGTGTGTGTGTGAGAGAGAGAGAGAGAGAGAGAGAGAGAGAGAGAGAGAGAGAGAGAGATATTGCTGTAGCGCTGTGCCGCGCCGCGGGAAGCACGCCAAAGATCCGAGTGATGTCGTGGCGGGCGGTGTGGCGCTGCTGGGCTGGGCTGGTCGTGTCGGGTTCCGTGCTGCCGCTGTCACAAGCGTTGCCATTTTTATGCTTCCAAGCCTCCAGAGCTGCTCTGCGTCGCCAGTCGCGCGATCCCTCCCCCTCCCCTTCCCTTTCCTCCCCTCGGTCCCTTTTCTTCTTCTTTCCTTTCTCTTTTTTCTCTCTCTCTCACTCCCGGTCTGCTCGCTCTCCTCTCCATGCCGCGACGCCGGCGCCTCCCTCGCCGGTAATGAGGAGCACACACCTTGCCGCGGCGCGGCGAGCCCAAAAGTATAGTGAGGGAATCAATACGGGCGGCCCACCAGCATTCTTATTTGGAAATAATATTCAATGATTTAAATTTTTTAATGTCTTCATTCCACAGAAATTGATATTATGTTCTCCCAGCTGCTTAATTAACTGTGAAACATTCACGTCTTTTTTTGCGCCAAACCGGTAGATATTATACCTCTCTACCTCTCGCCTGTCCCCTACTTTTACGTCTTTACTCACACACAGAGAGACATTCCCACACACGAACACCGAGTCCTTGTCGGCGGTAACGCTCCTACTCACTACACTTCCCTCTCCTCGTGCGTCACCCCCCGCTCCCCGCCTCCCCTTACCCTCTCAC
>NW_026267373.1:266856-269500 GCF_000697945.3 Frankliniella occidentalis | reverse complement strand
GGGGGGGGGGACTGGCAGCAGCATTCTTCTCGTGCCCTGCCCGGTCCTATTCAAAATGGGCGTCACCGCTTTGCTGTTGCCACTCCCCCCCGCGCCCCCGCGTCCCCATCATGCCCCACGCAACTCGCCCAGCACCTCGTGCTTCACGCCCTGCGACCCGCGTGGTATAGGCAGAGTAAAGTAGTTGATTGCCAAGTCAAAAAAAAACTTTAAATGAAATTGATGTTACTGAAATTTGGTCCAGATCAAGCCAAATTGGACTCTTCTTTTGTTCGGTTGTATAGGAACAAAATTGGATTTGGTCTCATGATGTGCAAGGAAACGTTTCATTTTTAGGAACAAAATTTTACAACATTTAGAGCGATCTGTAAAAGGTCGCCGGTATCCAAGACCCTCGAGTCCGAACGTTCCTTGGTGGAAAATCGCGTTTTAGCCATCGAACTACCGTACGACACCAAGAAAGGCCCTCACGTCATTACTCTACAATTTTACGAGGAGTACTAACGTGGAAACTCAGAAATTATATCCGATAATCATCGTAATCATACACGATAATCATCATAATCATACAAACAGACGACTCGGGCACCCCTCTGTTGTAGTCGAGAGGCGGGGATGACACAATTGCGCTTTTCGGGCTTTTCTAACGTTACCGAAAAAAATTGTCTCCATCGTCCCCCTCCCTCCCCCGCACCCTGTGCCGCGTGACGGAGGAGGGAGGGGAGGGCCTTTTCAACAAGCTTTCATTAATCTGCCGGAGGAGGCAACAGCTTTGAGTGGGACCCGGTGGGACCTCCGCGCAGCATCGCTCACCATAGCGTCGCCGCTCTTCGTCTTCTTCTCCGTTTCACCAAAAGGGACCCAAGTGCGAAAAAAAGCAGCAGGCAGTCTACAGGCTAGCAGCAAGGCTCCCTGCTCAGCTGGCGTTGCCTGCCGTAGTTAGTAGATTTGACGGAGCGACGTCATGCGCCGCTGTAGCTGGAGAGAGCCAGAGAGGAAGTGCCGCTCTCCTGCTGTGAAAGAAAATGGTGTCCTTCTTGATGTGGCAGCGCCGTGCTCCTGCCCAGGGTGCCTCGCCCCGCCATCCTCGCGAGTGGTTCTGAACTGACTGTCAAAGTTCCCGCCTGGCTAGGCTTGTCTCTGTGCTCCAGTGTGTTGTGACGCCCTGGGCAAGTAGGTCAACAGCACCTCACCACAATCACCTCCCGTTCTTTGCAACCCAATTTTTCTTCTCTTTGGTTACGATACAATCATCTTTGAATGTGTGTATGGTTTCTTTAACAAAAATAAAAAATATGCAGATGCCCTCTTGTAAAATCGTGAATGGTTGAAACGGACACGTTACACAGCAACGGTTACAATAAGGCGTATAACGGTCCAGAATGGTTGCTCGGGTGCGCTCCCGCCCGCTGCTGCCGCCCCCTCCCCTCTCTGCGCCATATACCGCCCCGCACCGCTTTGCTTCTACTTCCCGCTCAAACTTTCCCACGCTTACTCTTTGGCACCCCCCCCCCCTTCCCCTCTTCCACCGCCCTCCCGTGTCCCTCTGCGTGCGTGCTGTATGCTGGTTTGCTGCACTTCCAGCGGGCGTTATTTTTTATTTCGATCTGTTGTTAGGCGAGGTCCACAAAATTTCCCTGCTGCGTAGGTGATCTAAGCCGCGCACCCTTCTGGTTAGTATAAGAAAAGGTTACATACTCGCACGCGGGGCCGTAAGGGGTTGTCCTGAACGTACGTCCGTTTTTATAAGCTTTATTTGGCACGAGATGGGAAGCTCGGAAGCTCAGCGCCTGCGAGACTCGGGGCAGGCCAGCCCGCAGTACTCGCATTCATTGCATTCAAGATGTTGCCTACCCATCGGGCGCTATGAGAGCTGGCATATAAGGGAGTCCATGTAAGCGGGAAATCACCATTCTCCCCACTCCGCCGCCTCTCGCCCCGGAGCGAGATTCGAACCATCATTCAGAAAAAAATTTATTTCAAATATCAGAAAAAATTAGTATAAAAATGAGCAAAACAAGGAAGATTTGGAAAAATTAAGAGGAAAAAAAAAGGGGGGAAATCGGTGTACGCTTTAATTGCAAATGAAGTGCCGAGTTGCACCTCTCTAGCGCCTCCAGGCACGGCGCCAGGCGCAGCACCGGGCACAATGCTGCTATGCGATCCGGCGGTGGTGGCGCCACACCATGGGATGGGGTGCTTGGCCAGGCCCTCCAGACTCTTGCACACGATGCGGCAGGTGAAGACATCGTCCACGACTGCACACGAGACTAGTATAACCAGAAAGGGGCTCGGTTTAGCACCCGCTCTTCATTTTTGTTTCTCACTTCTTTTCTGAAATCAGAAGTACTAGGAACACCACAGGTTGTGACGCTGCCTCTCAGCGTTTCAGTATGGGCACTGCTGCAACCCCCACCCCGTCCCCGTTGTCTCCGTTTGGTTCGCCTTCCTCTCGCCTTCCAAGTCTCCTTCTGTCGCTCCCTCCCTTCCCTTGTCCCTTTCCCTTTGCAGCTTTGTTTCCGGTGGGGAAGTTTGTAATTATAAATTGGTTTGCTGTTTCGTGTTGGAAGTAAATAATCCGACTGTTAGACGGTCCGGAGAGGCGCGCGGTGCGGCGTCGCTGTGGGGGCGGGGCGGGGCGAGG
>NW_026267373.1:266035-266806 GCF_000697945.3 Frankliniella occidentalis | reverse complement strand
AACCGGGACCGGGAGAAAAGGGACATTGTTTAATTCACTCGTAGCCAACCTCAAGGGCATTTTACTTCTTTCTTCCCCGGGAGAAATAAATGTGCTCAGGCCGGTGCGGACCACCGCCCCCTCCGCCTCCCCCTCCTCGGCCCGCACCTCCCAGAGGAGCAGCTCGGTGCCTACCAAACAGTAACGCCGTCAGGGGGCCGTGCACAAAGCGCATAGGGCTGGTCTTGTGGTTTTAGGACCAAAGGCTTCTCGAGCTGCACCCCCCCCCCCCCGCCCCTCCCTAGCCGCTTCGGCCAAAGTATCTCCTCA
This sequence comes from Frankliniella occidentalis, assembly GCF_000697945.3. NCBI lineage: Eukaryota > Metazoa > Arthropoda > Insecta > Thysanoptera > Thripidae > Frankliniella > Frankliniella occidentalis. The sequence goes on along the minus strand of NW_026267373.1, from coordinate 266,497 downwards.
AAAATTCCCCACTTTAAGAGTCACTAGATTATATTTCGCAACGAAACGAAACCTTCGGGAAAGTGATAAGTGCGCGGCGAGCGACAGTATCCGCACTCATCGAGCTACCCCCCCCCCCTCTTTCACCCTACTCCCTCTAGCTTTCCTTCAACTGTCTCACGAATGTCTACAGATCTAACTCTCCTGGCCCGCGCGTCCCCTTGGGAACTCGGGGCCGCTGCGGCGAGGGCCCGGGCAGCGAGTGCTTTTACTCTGCCGGAGTGGCACTTTAGCGGCACTTTAGTGCACTCGAGACGGAAAGAACTGCACTACTTTCTCTCCCTTCCGATTAAATAACACAATTCTTCACTGCCATCTATTAACGCCCATTCTTTCTCTGTCTCTCCCCCCCCCTCTCTCTCTGTCTCTCTCTCTGTCTCTCTGTCTCTCTCTCTCTCTCTCTCTCTCTCTCTCTCTCTCTCT
>NW_026267373.1:249291-257026 GCF_000697945.3 Frankliniella occidentalis | reverse complement strand
CCCCCCCCCCTCCTTCCAGCCCCCTCAGCCTCCGAACCCGCCCGCTACTCCGCACGGCTGGTTATATGTGGTTCCGTGTGTGATCTGCATGCCACATACCGGCCCTCCCTTCCCAGAACACCCCCCTCCCCTCTCCTCCCCGGATGCTCCTCCATTTGTCTCCTCCAGCGTCGCGCGCGCTGCGGTGTATGTTCTCCAGCAGCCGGCAGCGTGCTCCAGCGGGCCCGAGACCACACACCGCCCCCAGTCCCAGCAGCGGCCTCCTGCTGCAGCCCTCACACCCGTGCGTCTTCTAATTTGTTCTTCTTACAAAGTTGCATGTCCGGGACGCTTTACCGGTCAGCCTCCTCCTCTCTTGTATGTCCGCTGTCCGTATGTTCGGCCAGCAGCCCTCCCTCCCTCCCTCCCTCCCTCCCTCCCTCCCTCCCTCCCTCCCTCCCTCCCTCCCTCCCTCCCTCCCTCCCTCCCTCCCTCCCTCCCTCCCTCCCTCCCTCCCTCCCTCCCTCCCTCCCTCCCTCCCTCCCTCCCTCCCTCCCTCCCTCCCTCCCTCCCTCCCTCCCTCCCTCCCTCCCTCCCTCCCTCCCTCCCTCCCTCCCTCCCTCCCTCCCTCCCTCCCTCCCTCCCTCCCTCCCTCCCTCCCTCCCTCCCTCCCTCCCTCCCTCCCTCCCTCCCTCCCTCCCTCCCTCCCTCCCTCCCTCCCTCCCTCCCTCCCTCCCTCCCTCCCTCCCTCCCTCCCTCCCTCCCTCCCTCCCTCCCTCCCTCCCTCCCTCCCTCCCTCCCTCCCTCCCTCCCTCCCTCCCTCCCTCCCTCCCTCCCTCCCTCCCTCCCTCCCTCCCTCCCTCCCTCCCTCCCTCCCTCCCTCCCTCCCTCCCTCCCTCCCTCCCTCCCTCCCTCCCTCCCTCCCTCCCTCCCTCCCTCCCTCCCTCCCTCCCTCCCTCCCTCCCTCCCTCCCTCCCTCCCTCCCTCCCTCCCTCCCTCCCTCCCTCCCTCCCTCCCTCCCTCCCTCCCTCCCTCCCTCCCTCCCTCCCTCCCTCCCTCCCTCCCTCCCTCCCTCCCTCCCTCCCTCCCTCCCTCCCTCCCTCCCTCCCTCCCTCCCTCCCTCCCTCCCTCCCTCCCTCCCTCCCTCCCTCCCTCCCTCCCTCCCTCCCTCCCTCCCTCCCTCCCTCCCTCCCTCCCTCCCTCCCTCCCTCCCTCCCTCCCTCCCTCCCTCCCTCCCTCCCTCCCTCCCTCCCTCCCTCCCTCCCTCCCTCCCTCCCTCCCTCCCTCCCTCCCTCCCTCCCTCCCTCCCTCCCTCCCTCCCTCCCTCCCTCCCTCCCTCCCTCCCTCCCTCCCTCCCTCCCTCCCTCCCTCCCTCCCTCCCTCCCTCCCTCCCTCCCTCCCTCCCTCCCTCCCTCCCTCCCTCCCTCCCTCCCTCCCTCCCTCCCTCCCTCCCTCCCTCCCTCCCTCCCTCCCTCCCTCCCTCCCTCCCTCCCTCCCTCCCTCCCTCCCTCCCTCCCTCCCTCCCTCCCTCCCTCCCTCCCTCCCTCCCTCCCTCCCTCCCTCCCTCCCTCCCTCCCTCCCTCCCTCCCTCCCTCCCTCCCTCCCTCCCTCCCTCCCTCCCTCCCTCCCTCCCTCCCTCCCTCCCTCCCTCCCTCCCTCCCTCCCTCCCTCCCTCCCTCCCTCCCTCCCTCCCTCCCTCCCTCCCTCCCTCCCTCCCTCCCTCCCTCCCTCCCTCCCTCCCTCCCTCCCTCCCTCCCTCCCTCCCTCCCTCCCTCCCTCCCTCCCTCCCTCCCTCCCTCCCTCCCTCCCTCCCTCCCTCCCTCCCTCCCTCCCTCCCTCCCTCCCTCCCTCCCTCCCTCCCTCCCTCCCTCCCTCCCTCCCTCCCTCCCTCCCTCCCTCCCTCCCTCCCTCCCTCCCTCCCTCCCTCCCTCCCTCCCTCCCTCCCTCCCTCCCTCCCTCCCTCCCTCCCTCCCTCCCTCCCTCCCTCCCTCCCTCCCTCCCTCCCTCCCTCCCTCCCTCCCTCCCTCCCTCCCTCCCTCCCTCCCTCCCTCCCTCCCTCCCTCCCTCCCTCCCTCCCTCCCTCCCTCCCTCCCTCCCTCCCTCCCTCCCTCCCTCCCTCCCTCCCTCCCTCCCTCCCTCCCTCCCTCCCTCCCTCCCTCCCTCCCTCCCTCCCTCCCTCCCTCCCTCCCTCCCTCCCTCCCTCCCTCCCTCCCTCCCTCCCTCCCTCCCTCCCTCCCTCCCTCCCTCCCTCCCTCCCTCCCTCCCTCCCTCCCTCCCTCCCTCCCTCCCTCCCTCCCTCCCTCCCTCCCTCCCTCCCTCCCTCCCTCCCTCCCTCCCTCCCTCCCTCCCTCCCTCCCTCCCTCCCTCCCTCCCTCCCTCCCTCCCTCCCTCCCTCCCTCCCTCCCTCCCTCCCTCCCTCCCTCCCTCCCTCCCTCCCTCCCTCCCTCCCTCCCTCCCTCCCTCCCTCCCTCCCTCCCTCCCTCCCTCCCTCCCTCCCTCCCTCCCTCCCTCCCTCCCTCCCTCCCTCCCTCCCTCCCTCCCTCCCTCCCTCCCTCCCTCCCTCCCTCCCTCCCTCCCTCCCTCCCTCCCTCCCTCCCTCCCTCCCTCCCTCCCTCCCTCCCTCCCTCCCTCCCTCCCTCCCTCCCTCCCTCCCTCCCTCCCTCCCTCCCTCCCTCCCTCCCTCCCTCCCTCCCTCCCTCCCTCCCTCCCTCCCTCCCTCCCTCCCTCCCTCCCTCCCTCCCTCCCTCCCTCCCTCCCTCCCTCCCTCCCTCCCTCCCTCCCTCCCTCCCTCCCTCCCTCCCTCCCTCCCTCCCTCCCTCCCTCCCTCCCTCCCTCCCTCCCTCCCTCCCTCCCTCCCTCCCTCCCTCCCTCCCTCCCTCCCTCCCTCCCTCCCTCCCTCCCTCCCTCCCTCCCTCCCTCCCTCCCTCCCTCCCTCCCTCCCTCCCTCCCTCCCTCCCTCCCTCCCTCCCTCCCTCCCTCCCTCCCTCCCTCCCTCCCTCCCTCCCTCCCTCCCTCCCTCCCTCCCTCCCTCCCTCCCTCCCTCCCTCCCTCCCTCCCTCCCTCCCTCCCTCCCTCCCTCCCTCCCTCCCTCCCTCCCTCCCTCCCTCCCTCCCTCCCTCCCTCCCTCCCTCCCTCCCTCCCTCCCTCCCTCCCTCCCTCCCTCCCTCCCTCCCTCCCTCCCTCCCTCCCTCCCTCCCTCCCTCCCTCCCTCCCTCCCTCCCTCCCTCCCTCCCTCCCTCCCTCCCTCCCTCCCTCCCTCCCTCCCTCCCTCCCTCCCTCCCTCCCTCCCTCCCTCCCTCCCTCCCTCCCTCCCTCCCTCCCTCCCTCCCTCCCTCCCTCCCTCCCTCCCTCCCTCCCTCCCTCCCTCCCTCCCTCCCTCCCTCCCTCCCTCCCTCCCTCCCTCCCTCCCTCCCTCCCTCCCTCCCTCCCTCCCTCCCTCCCTCCCTCCCTCCCTCCCTCCCTCCCTCCCTCCCTCCCTCCCTCCCTCCCTCCCTCCCTCCCTCCCTCCCTCCCTCCCTCCCTCCCTCCCTCCCTCCCTCCCTCCCTCCCTCCCTCCCTCCCTCCCTCCCTCCCTCCCTCCCTCCCTCCCTCCCTCCCTCCCTCCCTCCCTCCCTCCCTCCCTCCCTCCCTCCCTCCCTCCCTCCCTCCCTCCCTCCCTCCCTCCCTCCCTCCCTCCCTCCCTCCCTCCCTCCCTCCCTCCCTCCCTCCCTCCCTCCCTCCCTCCCTCCCTCCCTCCCTCCCTCCCTCCCTCCCTCCCTCCCTCCCTCCCTCCCTCCCTCCCTCCCTCCCTCCCTCCCTCCCTCCCTCCCTCCCTCCCTCCCTCCCTCCCTCCCTCCCTCCCTCCCTCCCTCCCTCCCTCCCTCCCTCCCTCCCTCCCTCCCTCCCTCCCTCCCTCCCTCCCTCCCTCCCTCCCTCCCTCCCTCCCTCCCTCCCTCCCTCCCTCCCTCCCTCCCTCCCTCCCTCCCTCCCTCCCTCCCTCCCTCCCTCCCTCCCTCCCTCCCTCCCTCCCTCCCTCCCTCCCTCCCTCCCTCCCTCCCTCCCTCCCTCCCTCCCTCCCTCCCTCCCTCCCTCCCTCCCTCCCTCCCTCCCTCCCTCCCTCCCTCCCTCCCTCCCTCCCTCCCTCCCTCCCTCCCTCCCTCCCTCCCTCCCTCCCTCCCTCCCTCCCTCCCTCCCTCCCTCCCTCCCTCCCTCCCTCCCTCCCTCCCTCCCTCCCTCCCTCCCTCCCTCCCTCCCTCCCTCCCTCCCTCCCTCCCTCCCTCCCTCCCTCCCTCCCTCCCTCCCTCCCTCCCTCCCTCCCTCCCTCCCTCCCTCCCTCCCTCCCTCCCTCCCTCCCTCCCTCCCTCCCTCCCTCCCTCCCTCCCTCCCTCCCTCCCTCCCTCCCTCCCTCCCTCCCTCCCTCCCTCCCTCCCTCCCTCCCTCCCTCCCTCCCTCCCTCCCTCCCTCCCTCCCTCCCTCCCTCCCTCCCTCCCTCCCTCCCTCCCTCCCTCCCTCCCTCCCTCCCTCCCTCCCTCCCTCCCTCCCTCCCTCCCTCCCTCCCTCCCTCCCTCCCTCCCTCCCTCCCTCCCTCCCTCCCTCCCTCCCTCCCTCCCTCCCTCCCTCCCTCCCTCCCTCCCTCCCTCCCTCCCTCCCTCCCTCCCTCCCTCCCTCCCTCCCTCCCTCCCTCCCTCCCTCCCTCCCTCCCTCCCTCCCTCCCTCCCTCCCTCCCTCCCTCCCTCCCTCCCTCCCTCCCTCCCTCCCTCCCTCCCTCCCTCCCTCCCTCCCTCCCTCCCTCCCTCCCTCCCTCCCTCCCTCCCTCCCTCCCTCCCTCCCTCCCTCCCTCCCTCCCTCCCTCCCTCCCTCCCTCCCTCCCTCCCTCCCTCCCTCCCTCCCTCCCTCCCTCCCTCCCTCCCTCCCTCCCTCCCTCCCTCCCTCCCTCCCTCCCTCCCTCCCTCCCTCCCTCCCTCCCTCCCTCCCTCCCTCCCTCCCTCCCTCCCTCCCTCCCTCCCTCCCTCCCTCCCTCCCTCCCTCCCTCCCTCCCTCCCTCCCTCCCTCCCTCCCTCCCTCCCTCCCTCCCTCCCTCCCTCCCTCCCTCCCTCCCTCCCTCCCTCCCTCCCTCCCTCCCTCCCTCCCTCCCTCCCTCCCTCCCTCCCTCCCTCCCTCCCTCCCTCCCTCCCTCCCTCCCTCCCTCCCTCCCTCCCTCCCTCCCTCCCTCCCTCCCTCCCTCCCTCCCTCCCTCCCTCCCTCCCTCCCTCCCTCCCTCCCTCCCTCCCTCCCTCCCTCCCTCCCTCCCTCCCTCCCTCCCTCCCTCCCTCCCTCCCTCCCTCCCTCCCTCCCTCCCTCCCTCCCTCCCTCCCTCCCTCCCTCCCTCCCTCCCTCCCTCCCTCCCTCCCTCCCTCCCTCCCTCCCTCCCTCCCTCCCTCCCTCCCTCCCTCCCTCCCTCCCTCCCTCCCTCCCTCCCTCCCTCCCTCCCTCCCTCCCTCCCTCCCTCCCTCCCTCCCTCCCTCCCTCCCTCCCTCCCTCCCTCCCTCCCTCCCTCCCTCCCTCCCTCCCTCCCTCCCTCCCTCCCTCCCTCCCTCCCTCCCTCCCTCCCTCCCTCCCTCCCTCCCTCCCTCCCTCCCTCCCTCCCTCCCTCCCTCCCTCCCTCCCTCCCTCCCTCCCTCCCTCCCTCCCTCCCTCCCTCCCTCCCTCCCTCCCTCCCTCCCTCCCTCCCTCCCTCCCTCCCTCCCTCCCTCCCTCCCTCCCTCCCTCCCTCCCTCCCTCCCTCCCTCCCTCCCTCCCTCCCTCCCTCCCTCCCTCCCTCCCTCCCTCCCTCCCTCCCTCCCTCCCTCCCTCCCTCCCTCCCTCCCTCCCTCCCTCCCTCCCTCCCTCCCTCCCTCCCTCCCTCCCTCCCTCCCTCCCTCCCTCCCTCCCTCCCTCCCTCCCTCCCTCCCTCCCTCCCTCCCTCCCTCCCTCCCTCCCTCCCTCCCTCCCTCCCTCCCTCCCTCCCTCCCTCCCTCCCTCCCTCCCTCCCTCCCTCCCTCCCTCCCTCCCTCCCTCCCTCCCTCCCTCCCTCCCTCCCTCCCTCCCTCCCTCCCTCCCTCCCTCCCTCCCTCCCTCCCTCCCTCCCTCCCTCCCTCCCTCCCTCCCTCCCTCCCTCCCTCCCTCCCTCCCTCCCTCCCTCCCTCCCTCCCTCCCTCCCTCCCTCCCTCCCTCCCTCCCTCCCTCCCTCCCTCCCTCCCTCCCTCCCTCCCTCCCTCCCTCCCTCCCTCCCTCCCTCCCTCCCTCCCTCCCTCCCTCCCTCCCTCCCTCCCTCCCTCCCTCCCTCCCTCCCTCCCTCCCTCCCTCCCTCCCTCCCTCCCTCCCTCCCTCCCTCCCTCCCTCCCTCCCTCCCTCCCTCCCTCCCTCCCTCCCTCCCTCCCTCCCTCCCTCCCTCCCTCCCTCCCTCCCTCCCTCCCTCCCTCCCTCCCTCCCTCCCTCCCTCCCTCCCTCCCTCCCTCCCTCCCTCCCTCCGTCCACAGAGCGCCTGACGCGGTCCGGGTAGGCACCGTTGGCGCGCGGGTGCGCGGCGGGCGGCCTACGCTGCGGCCGCCAGGGGCTCTCGTCGGTCCTGCCGGGCCGGGCTGGTGCTGCGGGCGTGGGCCTTGTTGAGAGCACGATAGAGGTAACCCAGCCACAAATTTCTCAAAGTTTCGCCAGCGTGTCAATGCCGAGCTAAGCCGCGCAGAGCCGAGCCGGGCTGAGCCGAGCCGAACAGGCTGCCGGGGCTATAAAGCACATGCGCGCGGCTGTTGCGAACTCCTGCCTCACGTGCCGGTTAACGCGACAAACACTCTCGACTGAAAGAAACAAAAAAAAATGACACAGGAACGACCAAAAACGCCGATGACAAAGAAATAAATCCAACATTCACGGTAGTTTATGCCACCTAGATAGATTTGCATTTCGTGACTGATTTTTTTAGCTCTAATACCAGGTATGCGCGATAGAGAACCCGAAAGAACCTCATTCTGATCGAGGGGTGTGGAACGGGGCACAATGTATGTAAATCGGGAAAAAAACATTCACAAACAATCATTTAACAATCGGACACAATCAAGTCACAATCTGGCACAATGTTGCAAAATATGTCAAAATATTTATCCGACAATCTGTTACAATTAGAGACAATCATACACAACCTGAAAAAATCACAATCACACCTAATCAACACAACCACATATGATCCGAAAAAATCACACAAAATCGGACCATATCACGACACAATTTTTCAAAATATGTCCCAATATTTACCCCACAATCTGAAACAATCAGAGACAATCGACACAATCACACACAATCTGAAACGATGATTTTCTAGACACAATCATGTGTACAGTACACCCTTTGGTCAGTTCCACACCCCTCGATTCTGCTGTTAGTTAACCTCACTTGCTCTAGAGTGTTTAACTCGCCTCGCGCCTCGCGCCGTTCAGTAAAACACTCCCTCGGGGGAATGTACCTGGGGTGCTGCCAGTGCGGGGACGAGGCCCGCCCACTACACTGGATCGCCCACCATACCTCCCACCTGGGCGCCTCCCCCAGTGTGTTAGGGGTCGGCCTGTGCGTTCAACCTCGCTCCTGCTCCTCGCCCGACGCGGCGACGCTCCTCTCTCGGTGCCGCACCTGAGACGAATCATTCCAAGTCGCAACTCAGCGCTTGTTAACTATTCACGGCCTGTGAGCTTGGCCCCTTCCCTCGCTCCCCTCCCCGATCCCGTGCGTGTGTGGGCTGCTTCGAGGGTGGAAGAGAGGAAGGGGG
>NW_026267373.1:244719-248392 GCF_000697945.3 Frankliniella occidentalis | reverse complement strand
CCCCGTGTGAGAAAGGAGTTGTCGTTGGAGTTCCGCGCCAGAGGGCTGTGTGACGTTGATGCCGGTGACTTGATGCACAACTTTAGCCGCCCCTCTCTGCCGCCCTGGTTGCAGATGAGCCTGTCCCTGCTGCTGGCCGCCGCGCTCCTGTGGGCGGCGCCGCCCCCGGCCGGGCCCGTCCCCAGCTCGGCGCCCGCCCCCGAGCCGCCTCCGGAGCCACCACCGGAGCCACCGCCCTGCGACTTCAACTCGATGTGCTCCTGCACCGGCGAGGAAGTGTCCTGTGTGGGCGTGCCCCTCTACCGCATGCCAGGTAAGATTGCCTCCTCACCCTGTTGCGAACGGGCCTCGATAGCTGACATTATTGTTGACGTACCACGGAGTTCGAGTTTTTCTGTTTAGCTCTGGTTCACCTCTGGATGAGGTCCACATTACCTCCAGTTTAACTTTGAATTACCTCTAGAAAACCTCCAGATTACCTCAAGACTCTTGAAAATTTTGGGAATTACCGCTGACGGTTGCCTGCCTCACGCCTGAACAGAGGGCACCGAAAGGTGACTTCGCGACGTAGTCTGCTCCTTGGCTTTTGACTCCTCTGACCCCACCGACCACGGAGGCTGTAGTCGATACACTTCGATGGAGAGCGTTTTGAATAAATGACGCAATCTTTTCGATGGATATGCCGCGGACCGCCGGTCGGTCCCTTGACTGGCTCCGGTCGCGGTGGCTGGACCGGTGCGGAACCCCCCTCCAACCCCTACCCCTCGGCCCACCCCAAGGGGGATAGGAAGGGGTGTGGGAACGGCATCGGGAGCCTGCAAACTTGTCGGAGGGGGGGCGGTGGTGGTGGGCGGGGCAGCCCCGTTGTGTGGTTTAGCACCCGCCGCGCCGCGCCGCCGAGAGCAGCGCAGAGGAATGGAAACGAATTGCGTGAGGAGAATTCCGCGCGCTGCACTAGCCGAGAAATGAGTTCCTCTACAGAGTGCCCCCTCCCCCCTCCCCTTCTCCGCCACCTTTTCACCGCGCGCGGGTGGGTGCGGGCGTCCTGGGCGAGACTCACCACCCGATTAACATTTCACCGGGTGCGTGCTGCCGCCTCCTGCTCTCCCCCGAGTAAGTGGAGCAGAGGCCTATCTTCCCACTCAGCTACATCCGCACTTACACTACTCAAGTTTCCCCTTCACTCTGATTCCCATAAAAGTAAGCAGCTCGCGCGATATAACATTTTACAGCCGTTAAGTGCGGGCGGGTGGCCGCGCCGAGGGAGACTTGCGCCGCGGAGGGGCGGGGGGTGCATTGCGAATTCATGGTCGCGGAGAGGGGGGAGGGGGGAGAGTTGGGAGAGTCTCCGCTAGCGCCAGACGGCGGCGGGCCCGGCGCGGGCGCTGAGTGGAGCTGCGGCTCACAAGTTTTATATATTCACCTGGGCAGCCCGGTCCGACACGCCGAGCACCCGTCCCCGCCCCTCCCCCCTACCCTCTTCTTCTTCTACTCCCCCTGGGATGAAAGGCATTTCAAAACAGCGCGGGCAGCGCTCGCCATGCAGAGTACCCCTGGCAACCACATCACAACCATGAGGAGGATGAGAAGCAGCAGCTACCGGGTACTCTCCCGCGCAGACTGGCTACAGAGGGTTGTCCAGCAGCCGCGCAATCTCGTGCCGTTATTTCCAGCGCTGCCCGCCGCGCCGCTGCAGCTCGTGGAGCTGCTGCAGTCGGCAGTGAGCTCGCTGGACGACGCCGCCCTGGCCGGGGTGCACACCGCCAGCCTCCGCGTCATCGGCAGCCGCCTCATCCACATCGGGCCCCACGCGCTCGCGTAAGTACCCGCGGCTGACAGCCAAAAGAATTCAAAGAACCCTCAAATTTATACTTCTTAATTTTTATTTTTTTCTTCTAAAATGTGGTGTTTGTAGAGAAAATTTTAACCATCAAAATGTTAGCGAAATATGTTATTGCTTCCTGAGAATAATTTCAGCTGTCACACTTGCCTGCGTGTGCCCCCCTGCAGGCCCCTGGCGGACGAGCTGCGCTCCCTGGATCTGAGCTACAACGAGCTGCAGGCCGTACCGGAGGCGCTCAGCCCGCTGCGAGCCCTGCACTGGCTCAGCCTGCACGGGTGAGATCATCGGGACGGCCTCGCGCGGGGCCTCGAGGACCTCTCAGACGGCAGTGGCTGGACAGCGCACGCACTGAGCACCCGGTTACGGCGTCTTTCTACTTACACAGCGTTAGCTCGTTTTGCTTAACGCATACGGGATTATCCAGAAAATAACGTCCGTCATTCGTCGTTACAAACCAGTTATAGTTCAGCCTCTTAAAGCTCTCAAAACGCCTGGTTGGTAGGCAACATCTCGCCTGCAGGACATGCATGTAATGCGGAGTTGCCTACCCCGAGTATCGCAGGCGCCCAGCCCCCTTATTTTGCCGAATGAATCGAAGGAAAACGGCCATACTTCATCCATAACATGCTTATCATTGGTAAAAGAAAGTAGACAAATAAAGCAGGAATAGGCGTTTAAAGTTTTTAAGCATTTCTAAACCCCCTGAATTTGCAGAAAGTTTCTAATGCCTGTGCGAATTTTCTGTGAGAACACAGTTTAAGTCTTCCGAAGCAAAATGCCAAATGCTTCGTACCTACGAAGGATTTGCTCCCTACGAAGCGTCCAAATCCTTCGTATTACAAAGGATTTTGCATTTTTCTTCGTAAGACTTTAACAGTGAAAGGCGTAAGCTACTCAAATTCTGTATAAAGAAGAAACCGGAGTCATTTCCCTCTCGTCTGGTTGTCACTGTTTTCGGTACCTCTGACAGTGTTTTCGCCTCTTTCAACAGGAACCAGCTGACCTCCCTGGACGTGGACTGGGCGCACCTGAGGGACACGCTGGCGAACCTGTACCTGGGCGAGAACGACCTGACGGCGCTGCCGGAGCAGGCCGACGCGGCGGCCGGACCCCGCCACTCGTCCGCCAACGACGTGCTCCCCGTGCGAGGTGCGGCCAGGGCGCGAGAGATGAGTACATTTGTCTGGATGTACATTGTGGCGGGGACTGTACCGAGTGTGTGGGCGCAGGCGCGGGCAGCCTGTCGCAGCTGCGCCGGCTGCACACGCTGGAGCTGGACAACAACCAGCTGAGCGTGCTACCGCCGTCCGCGCTGCCCGCCTCGCTGCGCCGCCTGTCCGTGCAGCACAACGCCCTGGTGCGCGTGCCCGGCGCGCTGCTCGAGCCGGACGGCGCGGCCCGCCTGCAGCACCTGCAGCTGCGCGGCAACCTCGTCCGCACCCTGCCGCGCGCCGGCCTGCGCGCGCCCCGCGCCCTGGAGCTGCTCGACCTCACCGACAACAACATCCAGGTTCGGATCCCCGAGCAGCAGCAGCAGGGCCCTCCTGACTTTCTTTCTCGCTCCGTTCCGGCGGGAACAGTCGCGCTCGACCGCCACTCCCCCTCCCTCCCCTCTCTGAAAATCGCATAACGAACTTTAAGTCGGACGCGCGCGGTTCTGGTTCTGGGGAAGGCGGGCCGCGGTGCGGCAGAGGGTACGGTGCGGCCGCTAAGCAGGCGTCCCGCCCGCCCCCACCCCACCACTAGGGCCTTGGCAATGCTCGGTGCCTCCAACAGGATTATTTCAGCACCAGCGTTTTGTCCGTCTCTTTTGCGAGGCTGCCCCCCCCC
>NW_026267373.1:219909-223777 GCF_000697945.3 Frankliniella occidentalis | reverse complement strand
CCATCCCCCAGCCCGTCATGAGTTGGCCTTGAGCATCTCATGCAAGCGCGGGGCTCACCCCAGGGCCACCCCTTTGGCCCCGGGTGGGCACGGCGCGCCCCTGCCTGCATCCCTCCCGCTCCTCCCCGCCGCCGCCCCGCTGCGTGTCGCCGGCGTGCACGCCACGCCCGCCCCCGCGCCGGCCCCCGTCCGTCCTGGAGAGCCCAAAGAGTCAATCTCGGCCGCCACGCGCCGCCCTCCCATCTCGTACGGGACGTCATCATGTGAGGTTTATCGACTGCCGGAGCCGCGTGCTGCCGCGTGCCCCCGCGGTGCCCAAGGCCCCCCTGCCTCCGGGCTCGGCCCGGCCGAGGGCCCGGCCTTGGCGGCGGTCCCGTGCCGGCGCGGCGGTGGCGGTCCTTCGGGGCTCCTTACGGCCCCCGTGTGTACTCACGTCTTGGATAATCTCGATCGGCGTCGTAAATCGCGGTGCTGGCCTTGGCCTGCTGCATGCGAGCCCCTCTCTCGCTCTTCCAGGTTGACGCGTCCGCGGGGTTGACACACCGGGGGGTGACGGGGCCGCGCACGAACGGCATGTCAACGCGGCAGAGGGTGGCCTAGGTCGACACTTGTGACGCGGACCAGACACATGATCTCACGTATGCGCTGTCGCCATGCGCAGCGCGGGCGACACCCTGGACATCCTGCTGGTGGGCGGGATGGACTGCAGACACGTGCTCAAGACCCTCAGCCGCCTGCACTGCCACGCGGACGCCCTCGGCGAGCAGCCCGACCACGCCGGCGACGCCAGCCGGACGCGGCGACGCCGGGTGCGCTTCTTCGTCGCCGAGACCGTCATGGAGCTAGTGGCCCGTCAGCTGCTGTTCATCCTGGCCGCCCTGGAGCCCCCCGACCGCCTGGGCAGGACCGAGAAGGTCCGCCTGCTGATGGAGCTGTTCGGCAACGCGCTCGTGCGCCCGAGCACGGCGCTGTGGCTCCGGCACGCCTCCCGCGCTCTCGTCGACCTCGTGACGGACGACTCGGCGCTGCGCCGCCGCCTGCCGCTCGTCGACCTGAGCCACCTCCGCCACCGGGACCGGGACCGCCTCGAGGAGGTGCTCGCTTTCTACCAGGAGCGGCCTCAGGCCTTCCGCGTCGGCTACCACTGGGACCAGAGGCTGCGGCGCCACCTCGCCGTGCGGTACGACAGCCGCGCCGGCGTCTTCGACTGGGACTACTACATGGTGCTCAAGGACCTCGAGGGCGGCGAAAAGGTCTGCGTCCACGAGTACCGTCACTGGAGGTGAGGATGGGGCAATATTTGGAGACTAAAAAGCTTTTTACTCAAATATTTAAAACCAATAGAAATAAAGTTTTCTACAGAATTTTTCAATTTGTATGGAAGGTTTTAGAAAATGTCAGTGGTTTTGAATGTTAGAAAGGCTGTCTCGTCACTGTGACACTCTGCATTCTGCAGAGAGACCGGGGTAGCGTTCACGTGGCTGGAGACGGAGCAGACCGAGCCCAACCTCTCGCTGGCGGCTGGCATAGTGCGCGAGGGCTCGCATCTCCTGCACGGCGGCTACTTGGGCGACATTGTCACCTCGCCCTTCATCGCCTTCTCCGTCGAGGTAAAAGCTGCGCACGGCTGCGCACCTTCACAGCTGAACGTGTTTACACGCGGTGGTGCGTCGGTCTGTCGCAGCTGGAGCCCGAGGACGCAGCTGACATCTTCCGCAAGGCCAACGACCAGTACGTGAGCAGGTCGACGGACGCGGCGGAGCGCCACCTGGAGAGGATCACCCACGAGCTTCAGCACCAGCGTCCCTACCACCCCGTCAAGTACGGAAACGAAACAAGTACAAGTGCAAACTCGATAGAGAACGGAGGCGAGAACGAAGCTCCTTCAAATCGACCTTCTTGGCTGTGCTAGGGACGGGACCAGGGACGACGGCGGCGTGATCCTGACCCGCGTGACGGACGAGCGGCGCCTGAACCCGGAGGTGCCACCGGACGAGGACGACGCCACCCTGCGCAAGGCGCAACGGGCAAGTGACATGATGAGCTACTCGTCGCTGCCCGTCGAGGACGCCGAGGTAAGAGCCATAAGAAGTTATAACTTCATCTACTTAATGTGTAAAAACTTGCGACTTTTTAAAACGATTCCTCCCCCCACCCTCCCACAAAAAATAAAACGTTGCATATTTAATAAATTAATGTTTTACAAAAACAAGATCTTTAGTCCCCACTCTTCTTCCAACAGGTGGTGTTCCTGTCACCGCGGTTCCTGCAGGCGCCGGTCGAGGGCCGCGCGCGCTACAAGGGCCGCTTCCACGCCGCCGTGCTCGGCCTGGGGCTCGGGGAGCGCCACCTGGACCGCGCGCTCGTCGGCGTCCTCGCCCCGGGGGCCGTGGTGCTCGTCGAGGGCCCCCGCTTCCTGATGCAGCGCGCCGAGGCCCGCCAGCAGGCCGCGGGCGAACTCTTGCAGCGCGCGCGCGACGCGGGGCTCGCGCCTCTGAAGCCCTTCCACCCCGACAAGGACGACTACGCCAAGTTCGTGCTGGACGCGGGCTGACTGCCGCGTGCTGGGGCGTCGTGCCACCCCCAAGGCCCTGGCCCTGAACCACCACCTCTGTAGCGGGCCTGGGAGGGGCTGCCCGTCGACGGCGCGAGGCTCTCAGAGCGGGGCGAGCGCTGCCCCGCAGGCGGTGCGATCGCGACTACGCAGCGCTCGCACAGCTCGCGGAGCCTCGTTCGTCATTTAGGGGCGGGCCCCTCCCCATGCTCCATTCAGGAGCCCCTGCTACTTCTAGTCAATAGTGAGCCTGTCCCTACGACGGGCCTGCGCTGCGTCGTGAGGCGCGTCATTCACACTGCCTGTTCTATGTTTCCTTTTATCTTTATGTAATAAATAAAACACTGGTGTTTTTAACCGTTTACACGATAAACCCAGCAAATCTTTCCAGTTGACCCCGTTTTATAGGGTCACTATTCACCTTAGCGCAGAGTTGTCACATTGTCACGGAGACAGCGATAGTCCGGGGGCGGGGCGCTCGACAGCCACGCTATGCGCTGCTTCTAAATCGAGGCTTTCCGGGGCGTGGCGTGGCGTGGCGCTTTGCTCATGGCCATGGAAAACTAAATGCAGAGAACTACTGAATTCATGTCGGAGTGAGTGAGCAAAGTCTGGGAATCCGCACCCAACGCTTTCTCATGGCAGAGCGGGCCACCACCGGCCCCGGCGCGACTGGTAGTGCCACCGTCTGAGTCTGAGTCGCTCGTTATAACTTATGGCGTACTTACCATTCATTCAAATGATCGCCTTGCTTTATCACAAAAAAATATGTAGAAGGTCGATCCAACCTGACCCATCCAAGTACTACTGGTGATTTGACATGTCTTATCCAATTATCCAGTATACAAGGCACTTTTCTTACCGCGATGAAGATAATAGCAAACAACTAGAAGTAGTTTTATATGTGGCTCAGACTTGTCACGAGTCCAGATAATTGCCCCTCGAATTGGTGCATGAAGAGGCATGCATTCAGAAAGACTACAAAAATGCTCGTATTCCTTTCCCCCCTCGCCAGTTAAGCTGTGATAGCGCGACGGTGACGACGACGACTGCAGCGGTATTCATCCCGTACCCCCTCATCACAGAGGAGCAATCCTCGCGAGTCGACACGCATCCTTCTCGTCCACGGCGTGCGGCTCCGGTGCTCTTCGGCATTGGCCTCAGTGAGGCGCACACGCCGCGCCTCAGATCCTGTTCATCCGTGCCACCGCCGCGATAATGCTCCACGAGAAGCCTCATTTGGAAAAAAAAATATTTTAAAAAACGCTAAAAAAAAAATGGTGGGTTTTTTGGGTACTCCACACAGGCCTGCCC
>NW_026267373.1:214930-219859 GCF_000697945.3 Frankliniella occidentalis | reverse complement strand
CGGCAGAGGGTACGGTGCGGCCGCTAAGCAGGCGTCCCGCCCGCCCCCACCCCACCACTAGGGCCTTGGCAATGCTCGGTGCCTCCAACAGGATTGTGCCTCCAACAGCGTTTTGTTCGTCTCTTTGGCGAGCTGCTCTCCTCCCAGTTTCGTACTCCCTTTACTCCCCCCCCCCTCTAGCTCAGCGGGATTTTTCTTCCCCTCCGCCGACGATGATGCACAGCAAGGGGCTCCTCTCTCCTCCCAGTCCCCAGTCTCATGGGCGGCGTGGAAGATTATCCAGATGATAATCCAGGCATGATGTTTAGCGAACCACCGGCAGACCTGCAGACAATCGCACACAATGGGGCGCCGGCGCCAGCGGCAGCCAGCGGCCGGCAGTACCACTCCGCCGGACCGGACCCACCTCGAGAATCCGAAAGCCCCCCTTCTCTTGCCCCTCTCTCTCTTATTCCTCCCCATCCTCTACGCCCCTCTCCCCCTCTGCCGGCTTTCATTCTCTGTCCAACTCGGTTCAAATACGGCCAGGGGATTACTATTTTGTGTTCAGGGGCCGCTGGCCGGCGGCGGCGCTTGCACGACATCGACCCGCGCCGCGCCTCTGGCTGCACGTCAAGCCGCGTCTGCTTGAATCTCAAAGTCGCCTCGAGCAGTTCCCATTTTTCTTCCAATGCGCGCCAATTAGCTGATAATGACCTCTCCCCAGACGCCACATTTATCCTGCTCTACTTCCGCATTCTGCTGCTTCTCGCGACATTAAAAATGAAATGCACAAATTATTTCCGGCCCTTTTTTTGCTGGTGCCTGCTGGACTGACGTTGCGGGCTGTCGCCTCTCGGCAGTCGCTTTCTAGGTTGCCTTTCCATGAATTCAGTCTGCAAAAATGATAAAAATATTTGTAGTCGGCGACTATTTTCATGTGCGTCCGCTAGCGATGGCAACTTTAGTGCAGGCAAAACAATTCTGTGACCTTTTCATTTCTGCTGCAGAGCCTGCCGTCACACTGCTTCAACGGCACCCTTGCGGTGCGTGAGCTTCGCCTGGACCAGAACGCTCTCCGCGTCCTCCCGCCGCGCGCGCTGCAGGGGTTCGCGACGGTGCGCCTGTCGCTGTCTGGGAACCGCATCGACACCATCCACCCGTCCGCACTCGAGGGCCTCGAGGACACTCTCGAGCACCTGGACCTGGACTCGAACGCACTGAGGTCCTTCCCCAGCGACGCCGTCTCCAACATGAGCCGCCTGCACTCGCTGTTCGTGGCCAACAACCGCTTGAACGAGGTGCCCGTCGACGCCCTGCCCGTCTCGCTGCGCGCCCTCTCCATAGCTGGCAACGACCTTCACGTCCTGCCCATCGGCGCCCTGCGGCGGTGCACCGCGCTGGCGCATCTAAATGCGGGCTACAATGGTATCCCCCACCTGAACGACGGTGACCTGGAGGGGTGGGCGTCGTCCCTGGACACGCTGCTGCTCGCCAACAACAACATCGCGCACCTGGGGCCCCGGACCTTTCGCCACGCGCCGCGGCTCCGCGAGCTCAACCTGTCGTTCAACCGCCTGGCGTCGGTGGACCCGACCGCGTTCGAGGACCTCGCCGACCTGCAGAGCCTGGAGGCCAGCCTGGCCCTGGTGGACGCGGCCGCGGTCCGCTTCCCCGAGGAGGCCCTCCGGCCCCTAGTGAAGCTGCGCTGGCTCGCCCTGGACAACAACGACATCCGGGCGCTCTCGCACGACGCGCTGCGGACGCTGCTCAGCCTTGAGTTCCTCAACCTGGAGGACAACCTGCTGGTTGAGTTGCCGCCCGGGCTGGTGGGCAGGGCGCACTCTCAGCTGCGGGAGCTGCGCCTGGGCTACAACATGCTGCGCGCGCTGCGGCCGGGGGCGCTGCGGCAGCTGCCCGCGCTCCGCACGCTCGTGCTGTCCGGCAACCACATCCACGTGGTGGAGTCCTCGGCGCTGGAGGACCTGCCCCGCCTGGAGACCATCCTGCTGGGCGACAACAAGGTGTCCAAGCTGCAGCCGCGATCCTTCGTGGACCTGCCGTCGCTGTCGAGCCTGGATCTGCACCGCAACCGGCTGCAGGTGTTCTCGCTGAGCGCCTTCGTGAACGTGAGCCGTCTGGAGGCACCCCTGAGCCTGAACGTGTCGTGGAACCGCGTGGCCGAGCTGTACTCGGGCGACACGGAGGGCGCGCCCCTGTACGTGCACACGCTCGACCTCAGCCACAACTTTGTCGCCGAGCTGAAGAGCAAGTTCCTGGTGGGCGTCGGGGCTGCGCTCCGCCGCCTCCTTCTGGCGCACAACCGCGTCAGTCGGCTCGACGGCCTCATCCTGGGCGCGCTGCAGTCGCTCGAGTTCCTCTCCCTGGAGCACAACGACCTCGTGTCCATGGCGCCCAGGGCCTTCCAAGGTTGTGACATGCTGCAGGTGCTGCTGCTGTCGCACAACCACGTCGCCGCGCTGCAGCCCGAGCAGTTCGCGCGCATGTCCAACCTGCGCGTGCTGGACCTGTCCCACAACCGCCTGCGCGCTGTGCCCCCCGGCGCGCTGTCCGGCACGGCTCTCGAGCGGCTGGACCTGTCCCACAACGCACTCGGCGCCGTGCCTACAGCCGCCCTGGCCGAGGTGGGCGGGTCGCTCCGCTCGCTGGGCCTGGCCGGCAACGCCATCCAGCACCTGGATAGCACCGTTTTCCTGGCCACGTCCAGCCTGTGCCAGCTGGACCTCGCCGACAACCACCTGTCGTTTCTGCCGGACAACGTGTTCTCGCCGCTGGGCGCGCTGCTGTCGCTTAACCTCGGGCGCAACCCCCTGCGCGCCAACCTGGCTGAGCTGTTCCACTACGTGCACGGCCTGCGGGAGCTGGGGCTCGACGCCGTGGGGCTCCGCGCCGCGCCGCCCCTGCCGCTGCCGTCCCTCGTCGCCCTCAACCTGTCCGGCAACGCCCTGCTGGCCGCGCCGCAAGGAGAGCTGCCCGCTCTGCGCGCCCTCCATCTGGCCGCCAACATGCTGAACGCACCGCCTGACCGGCCTTTCCCCCTGCTCAGCACCCTAGATTTGTCGAACAACCCTATCAGAGTGAGAATAGTTCGCTATTCCTGCTACTCATTTGCTATGTTTTGAACCGGCTACGACCATATATGTGCTTTCCCCCCTTTTCAGGCACTTGGCAGAACGAGCTTCTCAGAACTACCCCGCCTACGGTCGCTCCGTCTCCGCTCGCTGCCGCTGGAGGCCATGGAGACCGACACCTTACAGCCCCTGCGGCTGCTGCGAGTCTTTGAGGCCGAGGCGTGGACGGGCCTCGGACCTCAAGGCCTCGGCAAGGTGCTGGCCTCAGCGCCATCTCTCAAGGTAAGCACAACGCTCTGCAGATTCTCGAGCAGTCAGCGGGTGGTATGCATGTAAAAATTGAAATTTAATTTTCACTAAAAACCTGCTCTGGAAATGTGAGATCGTATCTTTTCATGCAGTGTTCTAAAAACTGTCGCCATCTTCATTCTGTTTTATTTTTTACCAACGATTTCTTTTCACTTTTCTGCCGCTGCAGGTGGTGTCGCTGACGGTGGGCGCTGGCGCCAGGACCTCGCCGCTGCCCGCGCACGTCCTGGCGGGGGCGCTGCGGCCGGGGGTGCGGCGCCTGGAGCTGTCGGGGCCGGGCCTACGGGCGCTGGGGCCGCACAGCCTCGGTGGGGACCTGCCCGCCGACCTCCGCCGCTTCACCCTGCAGGTACACGGAACTAGGGCGTCGAGGACATCGTGCCTTTTGGAGCGGTCCTGGACGCTGTTCTACTTGTTGCAGGTGTCCGGGACACACCTCACCGAGTTTCCGGCGGCGCTGTTTGCGCGCCTCGCCCACATCCCTCATCTGTCGCTCGACTTCCGGGAGAACCGTCTGCGCAGCCTGGCCCCGGAGACTTTCTACCGGAACTCGTCCTCGTGGGAACGCTCCGGCACCACCCTCATTTCCGGTCAGTCTCGCGACACAAAGTGGCCCGTCTCTTGCCCTCTCTTGCCTCCATTTCCGGTGTTCAGCGACGCTTTTGTCCGCCGCTCGTCCGGAGTTCCGACAAGCCCCGCGGGAGAGCGAGGGGGAGGGTCGCGTGGGGGCCGCGTCGGCCGGGGCCGGGACGGTGTCGGTCACACGGCGGAGCGGGAGTCGGAGTGGCTCTGCCGCCTCCGGGTCGTCCCTGTCTAAATTATTCGGGGGCCAAGCGGACAAGCGACAGCCTGGCACAGACAAAAACAAAACGCGTGAGTGCTCTCTCGTGCTGCCCATAGCATGGCCATCACGACCGCGTCATGATGTCTCTCCACGCAACTCATGCCGCAGCGCCTCCCTCCTCCCTCCCCTCTTCTCACACCGTAGACCCTTCGATCTCTTATTTGTCTCCTCCCGCTCTCCTCTCCCCTCCGCCTCAAGCCTCCAGCCTCCCCGTCGTCGCCCCTGCTGCCCCTGTTGCGCGGAGGTCATGAGCTTGCAAGCTCTCTCACTCTCTCGCTTGCTCTCTCTCTCTCGCTCTCCGACCTCTCTCTCTCTCTCTCTCCATCCATGCCCACGGAGCGGAGAACCAGCAGAACGCCTCCCTCTCTTCTCTTACAGTCTAACTTACAACGGCGCGGCGAATCGAACTGCGCGCCAGCAAAAGAAGTGTTTGCCCGCGCGTTTCTTATCTTACAACCTTTGTTTGCACGCGCCTTTGACTTTGTCCAGTTTGGCGCACGGCAAAGAATAAGGAAAAAGGTGAAGGTTCGGAGAGTGGAGGGAGGGAGGAGTGTCCTCGGACTAGAATCGCGATCGCCACTCTCTCACTAGGGAGGCGCGGGCCAATCTGAGTGATGCGGGCCAACGCCGAGACGGAGTGAGGAGGAAATGGAGCCGCGAGATGGCCTGTCGCACCTCCAGCGCCCCCCTTCCCCCGCCCCCACC
>NW_026267373.1:206729-209860 GCF_000697945.3 Frankliniella occidentalis | reverse complement strand
CCCCGCCCCGCCATGAGCGATCGCCTTTTGGTAAGCGTCTTCGCGTCCTCTCGAAAAGAACAGCCGCTGCGTCATCCGAATCAGTACGCTTTGCTTTTCTTTTTAGGGTCTTTTATTTTGTTGGTAGAGGAGGGAGTGCGGGTAGAATCCAAACATTCACAGAACAGTCGTGTACTAATATTTTTGACCCCAATTAATGCAATGAAAGATAAAACAAACCGAGAAAAAAAATACTCCCGCAAATTTACAGAAACAAGAAAATATACGCCCAATCCGGCCCAATCCATGTAGTATTAAATCTCCAAGCATTTCGCACAAATGCATCAATGCGATAACGCCACACCCACCTGCATTTATGTATGCAGAGCAATCTCCCCACTATCGCCGTCTCAGTGTGAGAGAGTTATATATGAACCCCGCCTGTTTGAACCCCCCCTCCCTCCCGCACCTTACCCCCCGTGTGTCCCCCTTTCCCCTCACGATGCATACGATTCATGGCACAGTGAATTGATTCCCCCCCTTCCTCTCCCCCCCCCCTTTCCCACTCGCCGAGCTGCGCGCGAATTGCAATATAGAGCCGCGTCGGCGTCGCCTCGCTGCACTTGCACTGCACACTGCGCCGTCTGGCGATGGCCCCTGATGTGTGAGGAGGGGGCAGCCCCGACAAAAACAGAACGGGCGCATATTGGAGGCCAACGGCACACTGGGGGGTGACTGGTTAACTACGTATCTCTGACTGGGTGACTGGACTGCTTGGAGTGAGACCATCCATTCATCCATCCATCCATCCATCCATACCCCTCCCACTTCTCTTCCTCTCTCCTTTGTGCCACTACTAGCCCTCTCTTTTTATTGGCTTCGCCTGCGGCCGTGGCTCCACGATCCGACTTGGACAAAAGGCTACTTTACCGGCGTGTGTCTGGCGCAGTCTGACCTCTGCTATCTGAGCTTGGCAAGAGAAAAGTCGCTCGAAAAGTCTCCCCCGAGTTGGTTCAGAGAGACCCACCGAAATGCGGGAACTGTAGGCTGGATCAGAAACAACCGCGCTTTGATGAGATGGGCAGCCTTATCCTGGAGGGGGAAATGAACACGTCAGGGACCACAGAGCCCGCCGTGACACATCGGCATGCACGGGGCTGGCCATCAAGAGCCCGGAGCGACAAAATAAAAAAATTAAATAACAACATATTTTGTTTAAAAAAACATGTTACGCGGAAATGTGTAACCAGATTCCCAGATACAGGCAGAGGCCGTCTCTCCACTCCACCCCATCCCCAGCCCCTTCCGGACATGCGAGCAGCGCAAGACTCATTACTGGTGCTCATTTTGCATTTCCTCTCTGCCCCTTTTACCCGCTCCCGTCCCGTCCGCCCCCTGCCCCGCCCCGCCCCGCCTTTAGAGAGGCCGGTTGGACGGTTTTGGATGCCGCCCTAGCGCACCCGACACTCCGTCCGTCCAACAGTTGGCTTCCCAGTCAGCCTGCGACTTAAAAACTGCTCGGTGCTCGGGCTGGACCCATAGCCCGGGGAGCCGTAGAAAGTATAAATCCTCCACGACTCGTGCGAGGTCCTGGTCCCGATACCCATACACGCACCGTATGCTTATCAAATTGTCGTTAGCTGTGCGCTCTCGGCTCGCGATCTCAGCGCGCCCTAAAAAAGCGAGGTGGGCGTAAACGACATAACGACTTGTGATTGTGGCACAAGCCCGCACCAGCCCCGGCGGCACAGCCTTCTTTACGTTTTTTTTTTTTTTCGAGTGGTCTAGTCTGGTGGTTCTATATCGTACACTGTGAGTGCGGAGAAAGTGCAGTTTTAGTTTTCAGAGTTAATATATGTTTGAAAAATCTGCGGAGCGCGCACGTCGTGTCGTGGACATGGCCAACCCCGCGATGCCCGTCTGCCACACACCCGCGTGCGGCGCGTTGCCTACTCTGGGCTGGGCGGGCGCTCGGCTTGGCGCCACTCCGCGCGCAGCCAGCCGACAATGCATCCACACGCCGCCCACCTATTGTTACGGGTGACGAGCAACAGTTGCCGGTCGTGCTGACTCCCCTCGAGTAGGGGCGGGCGCAGTACTCCAGGGACTCCAGGTGTGCTCCAGGACAACTCGGCCCGGAACCGTATCGGACGATAGCGAGCCGGCAGGGTGCAGTCAGCAGGGAATAACCGTTCCCTTCCAGCCTTCTAAAATTAACGGTATTCATTTTAGCGGCGGCGAGGGAGAACGGCATTTGCAATTCTACCCGCGACCTGAGCGCGCTTCATTTTTATTTTGTTTTTATTTTATTCTTTATTTTCATTTCCATTCTGTTTCCTAAACCGCTCCCCTCGCCGCGCAGGATCGGCCAGCCGCCCCGAGCGGGCTTCCTGACGAGATGCGGCCCCGCGGCAACGGCCCAGCGCCCCTGGCTCCCGAGTCCGCGGCCGCTCCAGCTGACACCCGGGCTCCAGCGAGATGCCCCTCTTCGGACACAACAAGCCCCCTGCCCCGGCGGCCCCGGACCCGGTGGACGCCGTCGGGCTGTCCCAGGCGCTGCTCGTGGAGCTCCGGGGCCAGCGCCAGGACTTCAAGCAGTCCTACGCCCTCCTGGAGTCCAGGCTGGCAAAGCTGGAGAAGGCCCTCCACCGCCAGCCCCGGGAACCCGCGGCGGCGGCTCCGGCAGCCCCTGCGGCGCGCTCCCCATCGGACGAGGAGATGCGCTACGTCCTGGGCGACGCCGAGTCCATGGAGATCATCGTGAACCTGGGTCCACTGCGAACGGGCCGGCCGCTCAGTGTGGAGAGGCGCGCGCTCACGCCTGCCTCTAGAAAGTGGTGGGATCGCGACCAGGACGAGGACCGCGAGGACCTGGATGGGGAGCGCATGCCGCCTGCACCGGGACAGCAGCGCCCGAGTAGGGTCGTCGTGGAGGACTCGAGGCACGCCTCGTTCCACGCTGGCAAGTTCGCCGCGCAACCGGTCAAAAGCACCACGGGTGGCGCCGCCCAGGGCCCGGAGGCTGGGTGCCCTGGGGCCAGGGTGCCCTCCTCCTACCACTGGGTCATCGGGAGGAACGGCGCCCTACGCGACCAGCGGCCTCCCTCACCGACCCCTCCCCCGCCGCCTCCACCCTCGCCGCCTCCACCTCC
>NW_026267373.1:187116-197882 GCF_000697945.3 Frankliniella occidentalis | reverse complement strand
CCCTCTCTCTCCCGGCCCCGACCTCTCTCCAGCTGGGCCGGCGGGCGCGTAAGATCCGTGCTACGCTCCGCCACGCCCCCGGGCCAGGGCCTGCGGCTCCGGGTACGTACCTCCAAGGACTCTACCAACTCTACCTCCACCTCCAGCCTACACGCCCGCCGTGGAGTCACACGCCACGCCACGCCACGCCACGCCACACCAGCTGGTTGCTGCTGGATCCCCCCATCAGCGGTGGCGGCGGCGGCGTCTGGTCAGGTGGTGCAGCAGCAGGCTGCAGCAGACAGACTGTCGGCCGAGCGCGCCGCGAGCATGTCGTCGACGGAGAGCGCGTCCTGGCGGGGTCCTCCGCGTCCCGGCCACGGGACCGCGGAGTGTGACACCTGCTCGGCCAGCGACGCCGCGGACACGTCCTTCACGACGAGCACGGATAGCGGGACCAGGACCACGAGCAGCTGCAGCACTGGGGGCGAGGTGAGTCCGGCGGAGTGAGGTTAGGTTGCCCGTGTGATCCGCTTGTAAACAAATCCGTTTTCGATTTCGTTTGCGCATGCTGATGATCTGATGTGTTTTAGTGGGGGCGATACAGGTTTTCTGCAGACCAGTTCCGTCTTATTGCTGGGTATCGCGCACTGTCCCTTGTAAAAAGGAAGATATTGTGACACTTCCTTTCACTTTCTGGAATGTAAAAAATGTGAATGTTTTCCTCTTTAAAAAGTGTTTTTACTTCATTCCGTAATCAAATATTAATTAAAACATTCATTAATGAATGTTTTATACTTACTATTCTTAACAAGTTATTCAATTTCGTGCCAAAACTTTTTCTTTTGAAACAAGAATACTAAATTAAAAGAAATAATTCTAACTTAAAATATTGTTTTTTACTTGTGTCGTATGTCGTACAACATTCACCCTTTCATTGCGTTATTTTTCTGTACGTGTCATAATTTTCTTTGTGTTGCACCGCCTATTTGAAAGACGTCTGGTTTGGTGTCTGTTGGCGCCCAGTGGGCAGGCAACCCCTCGCGCTCCCGTGCCAGACAGGAGGTGCGGCCGCGCGGCGGCGGGGCGAGGGCCCGTGCGGCGATACTCCGCGCGCTCACAGAGGCACGGCTGGTGGAAGGGAAGTCCACTGCGGCGCCCCGTCCCGCCCCGCGCTGCGCGCCGGCCCCGCAGCAGCAGATAGCATCTGTAATCAACGATGTGCGTGTTCCTCCTGTCTTAACGTTCTCACTTCACTTACTCACACAGAGATGTTCTTGTTTGCCTTTCCCTTCAGGAGCTGTCTCTGTCCCCGCCCCGGCCCTCCCGCACCGCCTACCTGCACCGGCGGATGTCTGAGGTCCGCGCGGCCGCCGAGCCCGAGTGGAGCCCGCTGCTGGCGAGGACGCTGCCGCAGCCCGACGACCTGCAGGGCGGCCTGCGGCCGCGGCTGCTGCCCGACAAGCCCCGGCGGAGGTGAGCGGCGACAGGAGCGCCCCAATCGGCTGATGGCCGCCAGCCACTCCCCCCGGCGGCTCCGATAAAGGGGCTTATTTTTAGCGGCCTTATTTTCAACTTTTGCACGCAGGACGCGCGTACTCCAACGGGGTCGTTGATTGTGTCCGTAGGGGGTGTGTCGCCGCCACCACCGTCGCTGCCGCGGCCACGAGCGCGCCCAGCTCTCGAGCCACGAATGGGTGGCTAGAGAGGCGTAGGGCGGCGGCCGCCGGCCAGTGCTCTTGTTGGCCGCATCCAATTTTTATCGCGCTCTGGCCAGCACAGCGCGCCCCTGCCGACCCCGTTCGTTCTGGACGCGTCTAGTCTTGTTTTTATGGGAACCGTCGCGTGGGATAGCCTTCGCGATGCCAGTCATGTATTTTCCGATCCCAGCCGGCCTGGCCGCGCGCCGCCGCGGTCGTGTTATGGGCGTGACATGCACTTTCACTCATGCACGCCGGAGACCACGCGGGTGTCTTAAGACTATTAGGCAGGCCGCTCGGCACTGGATGAATTGGCACCAGTATCATCCTCGTTAAACTGAGGCCGCAAGGTCGGTATGTTAAACGAATATAATGTAAAATTTCACATGTAAAAAATGAGGGTCAAACTTCTTATTTATTGTTTTAAGATGTTAACTTGAAAAATGCAAGAGTAGAACCGGGTAGGGCTGTCCTACTGGTACGTTTTCAAAGAAGACGTTAAGATCCTTAAGCTGATAAAGCCTGTACTCGGGGCGATGTCCTGTCTGGTGCCTGAATACAGGCGCCCCCTCCCGGCCCTCCCGCTCCTTACCACAGTCAGTACGGTGTGGCCTCGGTGTGGTCGCGTTCTGCCGCGTTTTCCCACCCTCGGGCCCCACAGGATTCACCACCGTATTGAAACGTGTTTAAGGCGCCCCTGCAGTTACACCTCGGTCCAGGCGCATCGTGCGTGTAACCGTCCGAATGACAGTCATGTAAACAGCTTACATGACGCTGCGTCATGCTGTCTTCTGCCCGACTCCTCGCGCCTCCCTCCGCTCCCCGGGCGCTCTGTTTACACCGTCGCCCCAGGGAGGGGAGGAGGGTAGTATCTCCACCGCTTCGTGGAGCGGCGCTCAGTCGTGGGCAGGGCGCGAACCCGTCTGCAGTGCAACACGGTTGTGCGACCGAGTGCAGCTCCAGCTGCTCGCGACGGCAGCGCATCATCCGCGTTTGTGTGACCCGTTGTGTCGACGATGAGGCCCTCCTCGGCCAAGTCCTTCGAGGAGCTTCCCTTGTTGGGGACGGGCAAGGGCGGGAAGGCGTCGTACGGCGGGCTGGTGGCCGCCGCCCCTGGCTTGGCTAAACCTCGGTACTTGCAGCACCTCCCTCCTGCATCCTCCCCTGCCACTCACGGGGGCGGCCCAGGCATTACTAACTCTCCCTGTGGTGCTTTCAGGAGAGGGAAGGCCGTCCTGGACGACGATGACGACGATCCCGCGACAAGGAAATCGGGCATATCCGGTTTGGTGAGTTTAGCTTCTACATTGTCGTGTCGAGTTACACTCCATCTTCATCCACCTGAGACGTTCTCTGTATTATCTCCCCCTTAGTTTCGCTATGCGTCCCGGAGAGACAAGCTTCTCATGTTTGTGGGGCTTTTGTTCGCCACTGTACACGGTGCCTCCTTCCCCGTTTTGGCGCTCGTCTTTGGTCAGATGACCAACACCTTTATCTTGCAGTCCACAGTGGTAAGTTAGAGCCTCTCGCAGTCCCTTTCCTTTGTGTTTGTTTGTCTTCAACGTTTAATTATTTTTTTCTGTATACTTGGTGATTTTCTTCTCTCATAGACTTCTGTACAGAAGAAACAGAATGAGAGTGTTGTGGATGGTGAAATGTTTGGAGTTAGTCCCACTACTCCACTTTCTACCATAACTGATCCAGACACTACAAGGTAAACAAATAAAGTCAATACTATACAATGTACATTGTTTAGCTGTCTATAATCAACAAAATAATCTTTTGCAGTGTACCTGATATGAATGAAATGTGGCGAAGTGGTGCTTTGTCTCCTTCTGAATTCACTGCCTACATGTCACAATTTTCATTGTATTATCTTTACATTGGTATTGGAGTTTTGGCAGCAGCATTTATTCAGGTAGGTTGCGATGCCATAATAAAATGTGTTAATATTTCAATTAGTTGCAGCATTAAAAACTAATTTTCTTTTAGACTGTGTGCTGGGAACTTGCCTGTGAAGGCCAGGTCCATAGCCTACGGAAAATATTTTATGCACAAATACTTCGCCAGGATATTAGTTGGTATGATCAGAATCAAGAAAACGACCTTACCTCTAAACTTTCAGAGTAAGCTATTAATTCTTCTAATACTTGAAATAAACATTTTGTCTTGGTTATTTACTTGTTACTAATGGAACTTTTATCTGCAGTGATTTGGAGCGGGTTCGTGAAGGCATTGGCAGTAAATTTAGTATGGTCATCCAATATGTTGCCACGTTTGTGTCTGGACTTGCTGTTGGTCTTTACGCCAATTGGAGACTGACTGTCGTCATCCTTGGAGTTGGACCTCTCCTTATTGGAACTTCAGGATTCCTGGCTCGAGTAGCTGCTTCAACGGCCGCTCGAGAACAGCTGAAGTATTCAATTGCAGGAGGCATTGCAGATGAAGTTCTCAATTGTATACGAACAGTGGCGGCATTTGGAGCTCAAGCTAGAGAGGTGAATAGGTTGGTAATTTTTTTCTCTAAATTTTACTACATTTAGTGCATTTTATTTTGCATAAAAGTCTACACATCACTTACTGTATATAATTTTTTTGAAAAACAGGTATGAGAAAGCCTTAGAGAAAGGACGTTGGATGGCAATGAAAAAGTACTATGTTTTATCTGTTGGTCTCGGAGTTGTATTTTTTGTGACTTATGCATCGTATGGCCTAGCATTCTGGTATGGTGCAGAATTAATAGGAGCTGGTGTAGTAACTCCCGGCAGTGTTTTTACCGTATGTAGTGTGTAAATAATTGTTTTTATCAATGTTTACTTGATGCACAAATGGTCTGACTTGCTGCTGTTTTATTTCAGGTGTTTTTCAGTGTTATGGCAGGAGCATTTTCTCTTGGAAATGCTCTACCATTTGTTAATGCAGTGAGTACTGCTGTAGGTGCCGCATCCAATATTTTTAATGTTATTGATAGAGTGCCTAGTATAGATCCATATGACACACGAGGTCTGAAACCAGAAAAGGTGAAAGGTCATATTGAGTTCAGGATGGTTGGCTTTTCTTACCCAGCTAGACCAGAAATAAAGGTACCTCCTTTTTATTTCAAAATGTAATTCGTGTGAATAACTTAAGTGTACATCTTTGTATTTTTTTATTTTTATCTTTTTTTTAAAAAAAGGTTCTTCAAGACTTTACTGTGTCTATTGAGTCAGGAAAGACTGTAGCTCTTGTTGGACAAAGTGGTGCAGGAAAAAGTACGGTAGTTGGACTTCTGCTTCGATTTTATGATGCAACCATTGGCAGAGTAGGTTTACTAATTTTCAGTTTTCTTTGCAATATTTTAAGCATGTTGCAACAATGTAACTAAAACATTTCTTTTCTGATTATTCTATAGATCCTACTGGATGGTGTTGACATCAAAGAATTAAATTTATCCTGGCTTCGATCTCAGATTGGTGTAGTCTCTCAAGAACCTGTTCTATTTGCCACCTCTATTTATGAAAATATTCGTTATGGACGTGACAATGTTTCTCGTGCAGAGGTTGTGCAAGCTGCACTTATAGCTAATGCTCACAGTTTCATTACCACCTTGCCAGATGTCAGTACAATTACTTCTTCTCATCCATATCAATGATCAGTTCTTTTTACTTTCATTTAATTCTAACCAAGTACTGGTAATTTATTTTTACTGCAGGGTTATGAAACTATGGTTGGTGATCGAGGTGCTCAACTATCTGGCGGCCAAAAGCAGCGTATAGCTATAGCTCGGGCTCTTGTGCGTAATCCAAAAATTTTGTTACTTGATGAAGCAACTTCTGCCTTAGACGCTCATAGTGAGGGTGTTGTTCAAGCTGCATTGGATAGTGCCATGCAAGGAAGAACAACAATTATCATTGCTCATAGGCTCTCTACAGTGAAGAATGCTGATTTAATCTATGCCATGAAGGTATTTTTTGTAATTTACTTTTTAATTTTTCATATTTACTGCTGATTTTCTTTTTAATTTTTCCTGTTCTGTTTAGTAATGCTCACCTAAATAACTTTTACAGAATGGAGCTATTGAGGAGTTTGGAACACACAAGGAATTGATGTCTAGAGAGGGTCTGTACCACAATTTAGTAATGGCTCAAATGAGTGACAAAAATGCTGCTCCTCATGATTATTCTTCTGGAGGAGAAGCACTGGGAACTGGGTGAGTGCAGGTTATACTTTATCTGTTTTTTCTACAGTTATGTACATACTTCTGTAATGGTATTTTTCTTCTCAAAATTCTTTCCAGAGGAGAATCGTATGAAGCTATCCAAAGTTCTGTTGAGAAAAAATTCAGAAAACGAAGATCACTTTCTCTCTCTTTAGCATCTCTGGATGATCCAGAGTTAGACAGATTAGCCAAAGAAGCAGAGGTGGTAAGTTTAAAAAAAAATTATTTTAATTTCTACTTTTAAAAATGTTGTGCTGGTTACTCTGATGATTTTGTTCTCAGGCTGACGTTTCTGCCAATGTTAGTGTTAGTCGATTATTCCGATTAAATGCTCCTGAATGGGTGTGGCTGCTGTTAGGATTTATTGGATGTGCTCTGACTGGCTCCATCATGCCAATATTCGCCTTCTTCTATGGCGAAGTTTTTGCGGTAAGTATTAAAGAAATAGTTTAGGCTAATACATTTAGGCTGGTTGATTTCATTTGTCGTATATTGGTCAAATTTCTTAGACTTTTACCTTGCGAGGTGAAGAGCTTCGTGAAGCAGCTCTTTTCTGGACCTACATGTTTCTGGTCCTTGCAGTTGCATCAGGATTTAGTTTTTGGCTTCAAGTGAGTTGAATAATGTTGTTCTGAATCTCCAATTTATATATTTTACATAGCTGTAACATAAGATTTTAAAATTGTTCTTTTTCTCAGCTTGTGGCTATGACAACTGCTGCTGAAAAACTTGTCATGAGGATGAGATTGTTTGCTTTTAAGAATATTTGCGATCAGGCTGTGGGATGGTTTGATTTGGAAAGTTCATCAGCTGGAAGATTGATCAATCGTCTGGCCCGTGATGCTCCACTTGTTAAAGCTGTATGTTAGCTAATATAATTTTATTTTTTCCCCTTCAATTTACACGCTAGTACTTGTTTGCATGACATTTTGTTCTGTTTCAGGCAGCAGGATTGAGAGCAGGACAAGTTATTGGTGCGATTGTTACGTTGTTAGCAGCTTTAGTTATTGCTTTCATATTTGGATGGAAGCTGGCTCTTCTGCTTGTTGTAGCTGTACCGTTCATAGCAGGAGCATCATATCAGCAAATGATGATACTGAGGCGTAATCAACGCAGGGATGCTGAACTTATGAATGATGCAGCTAGAGTAAGTAATTTTGCCAACATACAAAAAACACAATGGTGAGGTTTGAAACATTACTTCTAACACAAATTGTTATCTAACATTTACATGTTACACATTTCAGGTTGCATCTGAAAGTGTTACTAATATTCGAACTGTCCAATCCCTTGGGAAAGAGCGTCTTTTCTTTGAATTGTACCTTGGATATCTCAGTGCTCCTTTTGTGTAAGTTACTTTATAATGTCTGACCATGCACGTTTTCTGCATTGCTGTTACTTCTTTTTCTTTTTAAATTGGTCTACAGAGAGGCTAAGAAGCAGGCAATTATCTATTCAATAGTCTTTGCCCTTTCCCAAGCTGTGATCTACATGATGTATGCTGGAGCATTTAGATTTGGTGCATACTTGATAGAAGTTGGTGATATGGCTCCAACAGATGTATACAGGTAAATCACAACATTCTAATTATTTTATTGCTGTTCAAGTTAAAACACAATTTTGTTATTATTTTCTATTTTTGTGCAGGGTGTTTTTCGCATTGGCTTTCTGTGCTGCCTCTGTTGGACAGACTTCTGCATATTTACAAGACTATGCCAAAGCCAAACTTGCAGCCTCATTGATGTTTCAACTGATTGATCGTAAACCAGACATTGATTGTTCATCAGCTACTGGGATCAGACCTGTGAGTCTAAGTAAGCTATCACAAACCAGATCAAAAAGGACGTTGTTGCATTAAATTATCTTGTTTTAGGTCATAGCTGGCAAGGTGACATTTAAAGATGTCAAATTTCATTACCCTGCACGTCCTGATGTTCCTGTACTTCGTGGTCTATCATTTTCTGTTGAGCCTGGACAAACTCTTGCATTAGTTGGTTCTTCTGGTTGTGGCAAAAGTACAGCTGTGGCACTTCTAGAGCGATTTTATGATCCTCATTTTGGGTCTGTGGTAAGAACAACACAATAACTTTTCTGACTACTTGCTATGATTTTAATGTGACATCAAAAGTTTTACTCAAATCCAATGTTTTGTTTGTTATTTTTTCAAGATGGTTGATGATATAGACATACGTACTATAAACCTTCCCCATCTTCGTGCTCATATTGGGCTTGTCACTCAAGAACCTGTGTTATTTGATTGCTCAATTCGACACAATATAGCATATGGAAAGGCATTCTCCTCTCGTGACTCTCTGAGTTATCTTGCTACAGGTGATGAAGTTCTTGACACTGTACCAATGAGTGAGATAATCGAGGCTGCTAAGGCTGCAAATATACACAACTTTGTCTCTTCGCTTCCACAGGTATTTAATTTTGGCACATTTTATGCAAAGTAGGTTAGATGATTTCTAAAACTTAAACTTTTCTCTTTTTAATCTTTTAGGGCTATGAAACAATGGCTGGAGATCGAGGTACCCAACTCTCTGGAGGGCAGAAACAACGTATTGCTATTGCTCGTGCGCTCTTGCGTAATCCAAAGATTTTGCTTCTTGATGAGGCAACATCAGCTTTAGACACTGAAAGTGAAAAGGTATTTTCTCTCTGTTTAGTATCTTTTGCGCTTGGATTTTTTTACAATAATGTAACTAACTTTTCAATCCTTTATTTCATAGATTGTTCAGGAGGCTTTAGATCATGCAAGAAAAGGACGAACTTGTATCACAATCGCTCATCGTTTATCTACAGTTCAGAATGCTGATTGTATTGCTGTCATACACAATGGTCGTATTGCAGAAATGGGGACCCACGAAGAATTGAAAGCTCGCCGAGGTAGATACTATCAACTGATAAAGCGTCAAAGACTTTAAGATATCATTGTCAGTCTATGAACTAGTTGCATGCACATTTGTTGTGCCTGTTGCACTGTGGTGATGTAACAGTATTAAATATTATTTTGTGATTTAGGAACTTGGAAATTTACGTTCCAATTGCATTACAAAAATGTTTTTACTTAGATATTTGTATTTAGAGGGTACTTTGATACATGCTGGCGTGTATCAAATTGTTTGTTAATGTTAGGGAATGCGTTGAGTTCATTTTAAGATTTATGTTGTTACCTGTTAAGCCCATAAAAAAGATCTGTCATGCGTTATTCACACTCGTTTCTAAATAACATATATTTTTTTAAAAGTATGTATTGTGTTAATAGTTGAATTCATTGGTGATCAGTGAAAAGGGCATAGGTCCTCGGACTTCCCATTGGACTTATGCCCTTTTCACTTTTTACCAGTGAATTCTGAAGGTGTCATTCTATCCAATCATGTATTCATAACTCACAGGCATATAAAAATTAACTACATATTTAGAATAAATCACTGGAATCAACTTCATTATGTTCATGAATGGAATCATTTGAAGCAGCTTCACGGAGATAGGCTTACTCAGCTCCGCAGGCGCCTAGCGGGTAGGCCGTCCCGTTCGGCGCACGAGCCCCGCGGGATTGCCTATGCGTCCTCTGCAGGCGCCTAGCGGGTAAGCCGTCCCGTTCGGATGTCCCCCTGTTAGCGCCCACAAAAGTGTGGCCACAATTTCGGCGGCCACAGTCAGCTTAATCCGACCCGACTTTAGAAAATACTTTTTCGGACAATATATGATAAACGACGCCCCTAGGGTGTAAGCGGAAGCCATGGACCTGACCTGCTCAGCACACAATCCCTGAGAAGTCGAAAGGCGCCGGACGCAACTAGACAAACACTCTGGGGCGCGGGAGCCCCCAACCCACAGACACAACTAGCGTACTGATTGCCTACCCCCCGGCGACCACATCCACAGCGCTACACCAAGGCTACACAGTTCTAGCAACAATCGTCACGGCCACTTTCAAATCGACTAAAGACCACCGACAAAAGTCCGCATGGCACCCTTAGTGCTCTACTATCCCAACTCCTCCCACCAGAAAAAAATAAATAACGACGCTCTGGGCGGTTGCTCTACCGACTGGGCCATGCAGGCTGAAGTCCCAGGGGACGAATTCTACGCCATCGCTAGGGGGTGAAAAAATTCCAAGTATGTAAGAAATGTTTTGTTCACGCACGCAACAAACCAGGTGGCTGATTAACCTCGCTCCCTTTCACTTTTGTAGTTACACTGTACCGCACGCAGGAGTGCGGGCGGGTTGCCTACTCGCTCGGCCCGTAAGGCGCAAGGCACCGAGGGGTGATAGGCAAGCCCGCCGCAGCCCGCACTTCTGCGTGCGGTACAGTGTAACTACAAAAGTGAGAGGGAGCGGGGTTAATTAGCCTCC
The DNA here is from genome assembly GCF_000697945.3 of Frankliniella occidentalis. NCBI lineage: Eukaryota > Metazoa > Arthropoda > Insecta > Thysanoptera > Thripidae > Frankliniella > Frankliniella occidentalis. The sequence continues at coordinate 187,642 of NW_026267373.1, read as the reverse complement.
TAGTATACCTATTTGTGTGTTTTGAAGGCCGGGGAACAAAATATCAAAAGATGGCGATACGTTCTTTTTGTCCCCTTTCACATGAGAGGTCGCCAGCGACTGCTCGCCGGCAACATACGATTCAAGAAAGCATTGCCTACCCTCCAGGCGTTTTCAGCGACAATCATCGACCCACGCCTAGATTGACACGGCGTCACTTCTTAGCTTTCGAAAGGATTTATGAGCCTGGAGTCAAAAGGAGCCTAAACCCAAAGTCCCCATCACGACAGACGCCTTAGATAGAAGCCGTGGCCTACCTCGCAGGCGTCCAAGCGACTACTCATGTCGCGGCGACAAGTGGTAGTAGACACGTCCCTGTTTATGGACAGAAAAATGTGGTCACAAATGGGGCAACATACGATGTCCGACGCCACTAGCCACACTTCCCTTTGGTAGTTAAACAGTTGTAGCTACAGACAGTCGACATGACCGCATGCAGCTTCATCCGAACCAAAATTGTCGGCCCTAAGATCAACTCCCGGGCGGG
>NW_026267373.1:177982-181421 GCF_000697945.3 Frankliniella occidentalis | reverse complement strand
CCGCCGCAAACTACTAGATAGGAAAAAGTGAACCTCGGACAGTATTCGAACCGACAACCATGCGCTTCTTGAGCGCGCGCTCTACCAACTGAGCCATTGATGAGGGTTCTGCATAAGTGAAGTTAATCTCCGCTGTGGTGGCTCTCATCCCGAAACATATGGCTGGCGGAGCGAAAAGGGTTCCGTCTCCGTCGACTAGATTTGAACCAGCGACTGTTTGCGTACCGGCCCATCACATCAGGTGTCGCACGGCTGTAAAGTCATGGCCAGCGGAGCGCGAAAATTATCGCCCGGCCGGGATTCGAACCAGTGACCTGGTTCATACCGGGCCCGGACGCTACCGACTTGGCCACGACGGAACGATACAGAGCACTACTTTCAGCGGCATCTTGATCTAAGCTGTGACCGACGCACCCGTAGACACTTGGCCAGCGGAGCAGGGGAAAATGACCGCGGATGGGATTCGACCTAACGACCACGCGCACGATCTGCCAACGATCACGCTTTAACACGCTCGGCTAACAGCTTGCTCCTACGGGGCCGAGGTCTAAGCTCGGTCATGCCTAACGGGAGACAAAAAGCGGCAAAGAAAAAATTTGCCCCGCCCGGGAGTTGATCTTAGGGCCGACAATTTTGGTTCGGATGAAGCTGCATGCGGTCATGTCGACTGTCTGTAGCTACAACTGTTTAACTACCAAAGGGAAGTGTGGCTAGTGGCGTCGGACATCGTATGTTTCCCCATTTGTGACCACATTTTTCTGTCCATGAACAGGGACGTGTCTACTCCCACTTGTCGCCGCGACATGAGTCGTCGCTTGGACGCCTGCGAGGCAGGCCACGCCACGGCTTCTATCTAAGGCGTCTGTAGTGACGAGGACTTTGGGTTTAGGCTCCTTTTGACTCCAAGCTCATAAATCCTTTCGAAAGTTAAGAAGTGACGCCGTGTCAATCTAGGCGTGGGTCGATGATTGTCGCTGAAAACGCCTGGAGGGTAGGCAATGCTTTCTTGAATCGGGCCCCCGCGGCCCCCTGTCCCTCCGAGCGCTTGGACATGGCGAGAGCTTCAGAGAGGCATTGACATATTTCGTTTTCGCTTTAGTTCTTAGCGCAGTTTACTTCTGGTTGATATTCTAGCATTGGCGAAAGTAATGAATTGGTCTATACAAGGTTCAGTTTAAGCTGACTCGGGCACTGTCGGCTTTAGTAGCTACAATCGTGTAGCTAAAAACAGCGACGTAGCCAGCAGGGGGTATCGCCGCCTAGGCGCGGAGGGTAGGCCACCATCTCTACGCAGACACTTGGCGGCCGGTCCGGCCCGACGCACCGCAGGCGTTGTCATTTGCCTTGTCTCAGATTACACCCGTATAAGACACATACTTAGAAAACAAATAGATACAATTTTTTTACTTTTGTGAAACCTCGTTCGGGTTTCTGGACCTCACCTGGGTCATTGGTCATCGCCATCTTTTGATATGCTGTTCCCGAACTTCAAGACGCGCTAATAGGTAAATGTATGGGGGGTGGGGGGATTCAGTACGCTACTTGTCTCTGTGGGTTGGAGACTCCCGCCCGCGCCCCGTGGTATTCGTCTAGTTGCGTCCGTGGCTTTCGGCTAGTGAGGGAATATCCGCAGAGCAAGCAAGGACTTGGCTTCTGCTTACACCCCGGGGGCGTCGGATATCATAAATTGCCCGAAAAATGACTGTTTAATGTCGGGTCGGATTAAGCTAACTGTGGCCACAAAAATGTGGCGCTTGAGTAACAACAGCTACAACTATGTAGCTAAAACAGTGACGTGTCCCACGGGTCATTCACAAAACCATATCGTAATTTTTTTGTTTTTATTTCTCATTTATTTTAACATGATGACATTTATAAAAATCCTATTGTTGTTGCTAACAGTCCTTCCCCTATATACTAAGGTACACATAACAGGATGAAAAAAATACATTTTCTAATGACAGTCTTTGCATATTTTAAGCTGTCAAGTTGGCACTTGACCCTAGATCAACATTGAAATAATTATTTTACAACATGAAAAGCATCAATTACATGAAATGGATTACGAATTGAACAAAATCTTAGCAAAGACACCAAATTGGAAAGATGAAACTGTGAGAGTTAGAGAGAAGTGATTGATGAAACAGATAATAACACAGCATAATGCTTCTAACATTGATATGCTTTTAAAAAGTTTCAATCCATTTTCATTACTGAAATATTTGTATGATACACACACAAAAGCTGCAAAGTAATTTACTTGCATTCTATGTGGAATAGAAAATTTGCAAATGTATGAAGTATTCCATGGTTTGTAGAATCAGAGATACAATTTTCACGTAATGGCAAATGGGTGATAGAATTTCCCACAATTACTGAAGATTTGTACCTCATACTTGAGTGAATTACACCTATGTTTTAAATGAAAAAAATGTTTGCACGTTTGTTTACTTTGTAAATTTTACTTTGTGTAATAAAAGACAGCTGCAGCTGTTAATTATGGAGTAAAACATCTAACAGCAACTTCATGGAATAACATAACACTCACTCTTTTTAAAAGCAACCATAAAGCTGTGCTTGTCTTTGAAATGAAACAAAGAATATAGACATGATTTATAGCAACATTAAAATTATGGCCACAAACCTAGAAATCCACAAACTTGTCATGGTTCAATTTCCATTGAAGAAAAATCACATTAGTCAATACTAATATATTGACAAAAATTGTTAGTAGAGGAGGACTTGGAAGATACTTAAAAAAGCAGATAAATAACACACATTAAAACAGCCTCTTAGAACAAAGTCTAGCTAGAATTATTTGTACTCAATCACACTGTTCATGCCTACACAAAATTTTCAATAATGAATAGGAAGTAATGCAAACCTAGCTACTATTAACAGGGATCACACTGACTTAGATTTTTGAGTAGGTTATTGTAAGCGTTGGGCAAATATAAACTATACCATCAACTGCACAGGTCTTATTAAACAACATTTAAACATCAAAAAAATAAATATTTAGCTTTGATTGAAATTAAGGGTTGAATTTAAATAATCTAAATGAGTTCTGATCTCATAAGATTATTTCTTCCAATAACCACACTTTATAGTGAAACCATAAATCCTTACACTTTATCAGAGGAACTAGTACAGGACATCAACACAAGAAGAATGGAGAGATGGAATGCTGAGGCGATTGGATGCTTCATAAAATTCTTCTTTGGTTCATCTTTTTGACCTCTCTGCACGACCGATGCAACACCACTTTTGTCTATGAGACCTTGTCAATAATTTTATATAACTGTATTTATGACCTCCAACAAATCCATAGGACAAAATTTATGGTGTCACCTTCAACACACACAAAATTTTAACAAACAAGTGTAAATTGGATTTTGGAATGTAAGTTAGCCTTAATGCAAATAATCAATAAAACACT
>NW_026267373.1:166159-171033 GCF_000697945.3 Frankliniella occidentalis | reverse complement strand
GTAGAGACCCGCAAAGAGCGAGCTACGCGAGCTAAATGCCTACCCCGACCACTCTCACCCGCCGAAGAAGGGGTCTAGCTCGCTCTTTGCGGGGCTCTAAGCTAGAGTAGGCCACCCACGAAGGCGGGGTGTCCTCCCTTCGCTTACCTACAAGGGGCTGAGTAGTGCAATAAGGATAAACTGGGCCTCCCTAAGGATTTGTCGTGCAACTAAAAATTTTGCACTGCAACTAGGGAGTGAGGGGGATAGAGGGGGGGGGGAGATGCGCGTAACATACACCAGTACACGGCTGTGAGGCCAGAAAGGGGTCGGGGATCAGACAGGGACACATGTACCGACAAGACCAAAAACAAAAGAAGAAAAAAACACGAAAAAACCGTGACCACTCGTTCGCTCACCCGCGCGAGAAAAAGGCATAACAGGAAAACAGGGAGTAATTTATTTTTAACAATTTTTCTCTTTATTTACACCTGGCACTTCGAGTGTGTGCGTGCCTTTGTGTATAAAAATAATAAGAGCGAGCGAGCGAGCGAGCGAGTGTGTGTGTGTGAGAGAGAGAGAGAGAGAGAGAGAGAGAGAGAGAGAGAGAGAGAGAGGAAGAGAGAGAGCGCTCGGGTGGGGCAGTTGTTCGCTCGGCGGCCCCCACCTGATGGATGCGAGCGCGCGGCACGACCATTGCGAATTAAAAGAGAGCACCACACGACGCGAGGAAAGGAGGCGTGGGACATAGGAGGTGGGGCTGGGAGGGGTGGCAAGGGAGGGGCTGTGTGGTTAATGCCCACAAGGCTTTGCAGCATCTGCCGCGCCAGATGCCGCGCCCCCGGTTCCTGCCCCCCCCCCCTCGCCTCCTCGCTTCCCCCCGGCGGTGCACACGCCCCAGTTAATTGCACTGCTGGTCACGTATTTTTCTTCCTTCTTATGCTGGTATTAGGGCATGGGATGGGACGTTTATATTTATTTATCAACAGATTTTTATCGGTCGATGTTTCCACAAAGCCTTGTTTCGTTTGTAAATGCTAATTTCAAAATCGTTAAGGTTGCTCGGGTTCTGGGCAGTTTGTTGCACCCTTGTCCAGCCTTTTTGCAAATATGATTTGACAAGAAGAGGTCTCTTGCCTTCGTTATTTAGAACTTTTTTTCTTAATGGTGCTTCCCGAAGAAGCTAGTAGCAGCAAGCGGTAATGAAATGGGGAGATGAGAGTACCGGAGGCACCCTCTCGCCGCCTCCGTAATTCAGTAACTTAGATGAGAAAGGGTTCAAGTTCATATTATTTTTGTCCCTCAACTTACTAATTTCAACTTTTTTTTTACGACATAGGCAGCTGCTGTCGCCGCACTACTGTGCCTTCTGTCCTTAAACATCTGTGGTCGCTGGATCACCGCTCGCTTGGCTGAGATTAATTAACAGAGAGAGAGAGAGAGAGATGAACAGAGAGAGAGAGAGAGAAAGAGAGGGAGAGAGAGGGAGAGAGAGAGACACACAAAAAAAGACAGAGAGGGAGAGAGAGGGAAAGAGAGGGAGACAGAGAGAGACTGTCTCAGTATCGTCACTTCATACCGACCCTGTCTTACGATCATTTATTCACGCTTCGCCGAAAACCCTCCCGCTCCTAAAAGAGTGAAAAACACTGAGCGCAAGGAACAAAGGGCATCAGAGGGTAACAATCTTCGCTCCCCTTCAGCAGTCAGTGGGGAACAAAAAAATCTACAAAAGAAATACCCAAACAGATTGGCATAAATATCATAGTAACCCCCGCGCCCTTTCCTTTTTGGCAACGCGCGGACAAAAGCCGGCGCTCCGCACCGAGCGCCAGTAATCCGCAGCACGAGCTGTGCGTGTGGAGGTCCACGGTGCTGCAGCTCTGCAAGCGTGCAAAGAAACGGTACGCTCCGCGCAGCGGGCCGAGGCGGTGTGGTTAATAGGGTGCCAGGGTAGGGCGCGCGCGGGGAGAGAGAGTCCGACAAGAACGAGTTCGAGAAAAGAGGAGAGAAAGGTCGGCGGCAGCTCGGGGAGGGACCTCGCTCGCCAGCCAGAGCCAGAGCGCCCCTCCGTCTCCATTCCCCGCAAAGGGCGGCGAGGGAACTCCGTATGTGTTGGAGCCGTATCTCGACCCGCTAATCGGGGCGCTTTAAATCTCCCGCGCTTCCCTCCTCCTCCCCGCGCCGATACCATCTAGCTCCCTTCTCTCTCTGGGCCGCGGAACAAACTTGTTCGGCGGAGAGTGACTCGACGGACTTTACGGCTCCGGCTTGCTCTCTCCCGTCTTTGTCGTCCATCCCTCTCTGCCATTCCGGCTCTCTATCCACTCCTCTTCCTCTTATCCCCCACTATCCGCCTCTCGACTGAGGCACACCGATTAGTCGAGGAAACTTGCGCCGCAGAGAGTAGCACAGCGCAGACAGATCGCACACCTTCCCCAGGCTCCCTCCTGCACTAGTCGGCGTGATCAAGAGTAATAGGGGGACTGGGACGCCGGCGTTATTTGTCGCAACTCGGCCAGAAACGATTCGGTCTTTTCCTCGAACCTGTCTAGTTCTGACTCGCATATTTCTACACGAAAGAAGCCATTGGAGGAGGGTCTGTTTCCTCTCTCTATCACTTATGGCAAAGAATCATTTTAACACAAAACTCTCGGTCTCTCTCACCCTCCTCCCTCTCCGCCACCCCTTTCCCCACCCGCCATCGGCTGGCGCCAGTCTCACAGCCATGGCCACCCCCATAAAGAAGGCAGCTGCCCCAATAAAAGCGCGGGCGAAGCGTCAACCTGAGCGCCATCTCGCGGCCGGACTGCCGAACCGATGACGCGGACAAAGCGACGACTCGGCGGTGGTCGTGGTCCACCCCCCTCTCTTTTCCCCTCCCACACGACGGCTCCCGCCTGTAAAGGTGTGTCCTGTGTGTGCTATCCCCGTGAAGGCCGTCGAGGCCCATCCCATATACGGCTTTACTCGCGTCGTTAAAAGCCATCGGCATTCCCCGGTGTAAACGAATTAGACGGGCGACGTTGATAGGCTCGGTCGCGCCGAAGCAGCGCGCCGCCCCGCCGTCGCCTCGACCTAAACTAGTTTAAAAGTTGCGCCGCCGAACTCAAGGTAAGAGGGACGGAGGTGGGTCGGACGGCGACGGCAGCGCCCCGGTCCTCGGTCATTGCTGTCCCCTCCCCGCCGCTGGTCCAGGTCCACCCGCTGCTGGAGCCGCCGGCCGGAGGAGGGACTCCATATTTTACTCTGGGCGCGACGCGGGGGCGGCGCGCCTGCTGCTGCCTCCCCTGAGATTGATGTCTGGCAGAGCAGCCTGTGAAGGACAAGGACGGGATGGCGCCAAGCGCAGTGTCTGAAAGACTGGTGGGTCCGTCGCCTGCGGTGTGTGCGTGTGTGTGTGTGTGTGTGACACACAGAGAGGGGGGAGGGGGATGGAAAGGGAGGGAGAGGGGTGGAGAGGGAGGGAGAGGGCGGGCAGGGAGGGAGGGCGGAGAGAGAGAGAGAGAGAGAGAGAGAGAGAGAGAGAGAGAGGCAGGAACTCCCGGAGGCGCAAGTAACGATGTGGAGCCCACGATGTGCTAGGGTTGGAATGGACTCTCTGGAATCTTTGCCGGGAGAGCGGCAAGAATCTCGCCTTTTACAGCATCCTAAAGTCCTACCCGACCCCTCCCTTTTCCCGCTCGCCTCTGCTGATGCCTGTCTCAACTACACCCCCACCCCAGCACCAGCCCGCGCGACCCAAGACCCCAAAGCCTCAACCTCCACAGCCACAGCCCGAACTATCCATCCCTTTGGCCTCCCCTCCCCCTGAGAACGGTCCGATAGCGAGCCTCCGTCGCCACCCCACACAAGTTCAGCACAATGCCCCACCTCCGCAAAACTCTTTCCGTCCGTTTGCTGGCAGGCGGGGAGCCATGGTGCTCCACATCCTTTCCTCTCCCTGTCGATTCACACTTGCAAGTGTGCAACTGCAGTTCGAATACTTGCATGTGCTCAATCCGGGTGTTGTTGTACACCTTTTTAGTGATCAACGTCTACAACGTTTCATCTACTCTGCCAACACAAATGCGTAGATTGTCTACATCGCACAAGTAGACACGTCTCCATTTAAAAAAAGGTAGACATGCCTATGTCAACATTGACGATGGCAAACAAATATTCCTTGTTAAGTGCTTTCTTTAACATCATACCATGACTCATGCCTACTTTCCTAACGTATACCTTGACTACTTCCTTTCATAATGAAGACCATGTAACGCATTTGAGTTGACAGAGTATCCTTGTAAACACTTCCTAGTGACAGACAAACCTGTTGTGGTAAGCATGCACTTGAGCTGTCAAACACCTACAAGTAGTGCACTACTACCTCGTTGAGAACTTTCAAGTTTGCAGTTTCCAATTACATTGGCACACGGACATGTTTACCCGTGTTTAACAGCTGAACACTTGATTTATCAGTGAAGCAAGACGCCAAACAGGCGAATCAAATCGGTTAAGAGCAAAGGGTCTTACAGTCGTTATGGGGACCAAATCAAAACTTATTTGGAGGCGAGCTGCTCTCGGAAGTTTATCCGACCAGCCAAGGCTCGTCCAACGAGCAATGCAAATGGAAGACTAAAAGTTTTGAAGGGCTGCTCGGGATCTTCATCTCTGAGCTGACGGGGTTCGGCCACTTCCAAACGGAATACGAGAGAGGGAACTAAGAGGAGTGAGGAGGGGGCAAAAACCAGTAAACTATCGGGGACCGACCTAATGCAAATCCCTTTAACGATGTAGGCCACGACAAATTGGACAGCGGCAAGAGTCGCACGTTAGCAAAGAGCAGAGGGCGCTATCCACGCCAAAAAGACGTAAAAATTTCGACCTGCGTTTTATTCGCGAAATATGTAGCC